>NC_085980.1:8490474-8652372 GCF_910591565.1 Cydia splendana | reverse complement strand
TTCTACTACCCGCTAAGCACTTAGGGCACACGTACACGTCCTACGTGATTTACGAGGATAATAATTACATTTTCATTTGCGTATGTCGGCAATAAATCTCGTTGTATTAAAATTCTGAAGTCAAAAGTTAGGCCGAGTTCGGAAAAGTAATTTACACTCGGCACATTTTTGACAGTTAATTTAAGTAAGGTGAATGCGGACTAATCCGTGAAAACCGTTCGCGAGAAATTCCGTACTCTCTGCTGGAACTGAAAGAAATCGCTACAATGTGTCGATATGTCATGACCATAAAGTTACTGTTGTTACAAAAAACGCGCAAGTGTACCTACGCAATTACCCGCAGACGTATTTGGCCGCATATCCTTACTACGAACTTTCAATCGCAAAGCCTGGTGGTAATGAATTAAGCAAAACAGAATTAATGTCACTTTTAATTTTGTAACAAACACTTTTTCTTATCAAAGATCACTAGTCATTGAACAAAATAATTTTAATACTGGTCAGACTGACAAAGACGTAAATGGAATCCAAACTTTTAAATAAAATATTGAAGTACCTACTTTAATGGACAAGTTCGCGAATTCTCTTAAACATTAAATCCGTGCTGCATAAAATTATCCTCAGGGGTTAAAAACTTGGTAGAACTTTAAACTCTCGCGTTTTGTACACATATTTAATTTGCACAAACGGGTCTACCGCGATATAATTTCATTGTTTTTACCTTTAATTCCGACGTTTCAGCTGAGTTGCACCGAATTTCACCCGAATTTTGCTGAATTTCAACCGAGAGGACGGGTACAAATTATCGTCTACTTGGGGACCAGTGATTCAAATGTTGAACCCAGCGGATATATCTTCGGACCAGTGTACGGATACTGTGAGTGTTGCGTGTCGTGCCGTGGACAATAAACATTAAACTTTGACGGGTAGCTGCAATTTCTTTGTCTACCCCAAATATTTTTATAAACTAATTTCGGGTAGTTTAGTGGTGTTTTATTAATATCTCTGTTGACATTTGTTGGGACGTCAGTCTTTCCGTGACCACAGCTGGTGCAACTCAGCTGAAACGTCGGAATTAAAGGTAAAACAATGAAATTATATCGCGGTAGACCCGTTTGTGCAATTAAATATTGGTAGAACTTATTTTAGTAAACTCAGTTCGAGATTCAGAAATAGCAACACTGGTTTACTTTTCCATTATTTAAAGAAATGCTTTTGATTCTTGGAAAGACCTTGTTGTATTTTTAAGTTTGACTACCTGGGTACATGAAACAAGATCAGTGTTGTGAATAACGCTTATTTTTAGGCTTAGTGACTCGAGCCCTCAAGACTCGTAAGTCTTGAAGACTCGACTATATTTGAGAATTGTATTTATTTATTTTACGCGTATGGATGTAAGAAATCGTCTTTGCCGCCTTTGAGGCGTTAAGCCTCGAGAGTCTTAAGGGTTCGAGTCTTTAAGCCTCGAAATGAGCGTTATTCACAACACTAAACAAGATTCCTCTTCATTAATTATTATACAATTAGGGCGTAGGTAAAAAAAGATATGAAGAAGAAAAATAAAACACTTAATAACTTGGCCCTCACCCTTCACTACCTTCGTGAGTTCGTGACAATATGGGTGGTGATTAAACGCTGCGGTCTACGTAAAATTTACGTTCGACTAAAATACCTAAATTATCCTGTTACATTATTGTTTCATACTCTGGATTTATCGGCTTAGGTTGGGTTTAGTAAAATTAAATTTTGTGGTTTGATTAGTTACATAGTTGGTGCATTAATTTTATAAGTTGGGTGTTAGCTCACAGTATCTAATTAATTATTCATATAGGTACTTTATATACCGGGTGTGGCCTGTAATACGAGCAAAAAATTAAACTGTAGGCTATACTCCTCATACTGGCCAACATTTGTTCAGCAACTTTTAAAAATAACTTATGGTTTGATTTTTAATACACATTAAAGTTAATTCTAAGACGCAATGTATTGCGAATTTTGTTATGTTTAAGGCATGACAAGCAACGTCAATCACAATGATATGGCGTGGCGATGGCGTCCATTGAAGATTTTATTTATTTTGTATGAAAAATAGGGAGTCTAAATACTTCATAATTTTTAAAAGTTGTTTAACAAAAGTGTCACCTTTTGAGGAGTACAATCTATGTTTTAATTATTTGCTCATGTTACAGGCCACACCCGGTAAAGCATCGGCTCCAATAGCTAGACATACTAGTACCTAGCAAGGCTCGGAACCGGTTTTTTTTTCATACAAAAAATACCGGTATTATTACGTTCATTTTCGTTCTTTGGTTTATTATGTCATTTTTAATGGGACAATCTAATAATACGAAGTTGTTACCTAAATACATACTACATACTACGTAAAGAGCATAAAATAATAATATTGGGCAATTTCGGGTTTCTCAAAAAAACCGGTTCCGAGCCCTGGTACCTAGCGGATAAACAATACACCAAAAGTATCTGCCAACTCGGAGTGCTTTTCCAAATAGAGATGATATCTCTACAGGCGGCCTAGCCAAGGTGACGATCGCTTGCGCTTCGTCATCGAATCGCTTTGTGTCTCTCTATCACTCTTACATATTAGTGAGACAGTGACAGTTGCCTTTCGTTCGCTACGGAGCGTTAGCGATTGGCAAGTTGTCTACGGGGCCAGTTCGCGTTCAAAAGTATGTGACTCACAGTCTAATTATTCTACATACATCTCTATTTGTTAAGTTATTAAAGATACTTAGTCTGATCCGTTACTTTTGCTGACTGTACAGTTAAAGGGCAAGGTGTTCGTAATGTTCTTACTGTCAAAAAAACAAAGGCAAGTGAGAGAGACTTGAACTTACTTCAACGCACTTGGGACTTGAACGCACGACCTTCCACTTTTTTCAGGTTTAATGTTTAGTATAATGTTAGGCTAAATGCACTTACATAAGTATCACAAATTATCGACAAAATCAACGAGAACATGAAAAGAACATGCCGGGATAAGTATATCGAGACGAGAGTTCCTTAGGGACGTGTAAGGAAAAGGGGGTGATAAACAAATGTTGACAAGTAAAGAGAAAAGGACCCGGAACGTGACGAATGTCGTAAATGAGTTATTTGTTGTTTGGGGTGCCTAATCGATATTGGTAGTGTCATAAGTACATCAGTTAGTGTGTAGTACATCAAAGTACTTGAGTTGTTAGTGTGTAGTAGAGTTCAACGATTGGCATCGTATCAGCCGAAATACGTCCACTGCCGAGGCATAGAGGGTCCACGAATTTTTACAATAATTATCTATTTATGTACTTATTTATCTTTCTGGTATCGTGTAAAAATTTTTGTACATAGGTACTTATAATTCTACAATGAATTCTGACTTTAACAGATTCCAAAAAAAAACAAAAAAACAAAATAAGTGCTTTTGGGTTTCAGGAAGCCATGATTCATTGTGATTTAGCTTAAAAATATATCGGGATGACAGATGCTACGAAGAGGTACGTGACTATTTACATACATTTTTACATACTTTTATTTAGCTTCACTGCGTATGGCTATGGTGCTTCAAATCTTGTAACTTAAATTTGAACCCCTTCCACCTGCCTGATTGAACTGAAATTCGCATACTTACATATTACCGATGACAATGCAATAATATGCTAACATCGAGCTGATCTGATGATGCAGTCGGAAGGTAGTCAAAGGAACTCTTCGATGGAAAAACATAAACACATTGAGTTTAGGATCATTTGAAAGGTATCGAGAAGTACTTGATAGACATGCAAAGGAGAAAAAGTATTAGAGTCGGCAATAAAAGTGTGTAACAAAAAAATTTTTTCATGGTTACTTGTTTATGTTTTGATTGGCGTTTTCTGTTGTCAATAGTTGTACGGTTGTCAATTGTCATCTTGGCTAGGCTCCCTGATTTAGAAAGTGGCGGATAGGACGAATTATGAATAAACGAAAACACACACATTTTCATATCTATACACACATGTAGGTATGTAAGAGGCCACAATTCAACTAAGAATAGGCAATAATTAAGTATAATAAGAGTAGGTACATTATCTACGTATGCACGTCTAAGGAAAGCATAATCGGAATAAGACGCTTGATTAAAATACTTCATATCATTCATACGGTATCGCACCGTCTGGGTTACACTGCCTCACACACAAAAGGTTATTACTTGGATTTTTGCCATTGTCGCTTAAGCCTTCTCGTGTGTGAGCCGTTATGCGAAAGGCTTTTGTCCGATGTGTCCAATCTTAGCTTTTGTGCGAACGGCGTTGATACGTGACTTCTTTGGATCTAAGATACGTATTAATAAAATGCAGGAAAGTTTAAGGGTCAAACAGATCACTGTGTTATGTCTTTCCTGTGGACATACACAAGAGTTAAGGGCTATAAAGGTTAATTTTCTTATTTAACCCTTATCCATGTGAAAAGGTCCTCCTTTTATTTACAGAACTATGATAAAATCATTACTTACATGCCCACAAGCTGTTAACTATTTCCCACAGGAGAGAAAAATGTACAGTCCGCGCGAACACACTAGTTTGACCCTTAATCACGGGGATAGCTAATGTCATATTAATAATATCACGTAGGTACTACCTAATAAGTTTCTAGAGACTTTTTGGTTGGTACATTAGAAAAGTTTTCTCGGAGGTAACAAGAACTTGTATTAGGCCCAAGATATAGAATAGGTACATCGTCTTTTAAAGGTCTTATTAACTTATTATTTTGGTACTAACGCGCTATACAGAATTATCTGATACCTTTAAACGAGCAATTCTTGTATATTTATTTATATATTTCGGGGATCTCAGAAACGGCTCTAACGATTTTAATGAATTTTGCTATATGGGAGTTTTCCGGGCAAAAAATCGATCTACCTATTATCTTTTGAGTTTTTATATGTTTTCCGAGTAAAGCTCGGTCTCCCAGATATTAATTTATAACACGAGAAATAAGCAATAAACAATTTATATTTACATTTAAAATAAAAACCCAACGCAATGATCCGATTTTGATAAAACATATATCTAAGAACCAAACCGCTAGAAAATCTGCTTTCAAATAAATATAAACGCATCCAAATCGGTTCACTCGTTCAAGAGCGACGCTGCCACAGACTGACACACGCACAATGCAGGCAAAGACATATGTAACTTCGTATAAGATGAATAAAGTCTAAGGAAAAAACGTGCTTCGGAAATCAAGAAAAAGTCATTCTCGGATAGATGGCGCACACACCTTTAACACATAGATATCAGTGAATGAACGTGTGTCAAAATTATATAAAAATAATAAAAGCATTTATTTATTTTGAGTTTTAGTCATGTGTCGATAGATGGCAGTAAATTTACTGTGACTACAAAATTTACTATGACAGGACCCCTCTATACTATCTATTCTCTTTGATGCGGGCAAACATATAAAACCCCTCATTTTGTTTCGGGGGTTAAAAATAACCGTAAATTAAACCCATTTGTAATTACTTACTTTATACTCAAGTGTTATGAACAAATAAATATATTTGGTAATTAACTATACTTTGCACAAAAAATGGTTTAATATCTGGGGGCCGATTTTTGAATTTCGAACGTTCGATTTCGTCACTCGAAAATCGGTGGAAAACAGCGAAATGCTCTTCTTCTTTGTCCAACCCATGTTCCCAGTTTATCTGGGGCGGGTCTCCCTGTACATTTGCGCCAGAGAACTCTATTCTGGGTTGTCTGAGTAGTAAGGTTGTCCTGGTTCATCTCTTTCTTAATGTTATTCCACCAAGTGGCGGGTGGCCTGCCTCTTCCCCTGGCCGAATTTGGTATGCTGAGTACTTTCTTAATCACATAGTCGTCTTCGCGTCTTTGGATATGGCCATACCAACGTAAGCGACTTTCTTTCACTTTTTCTACGATAGGAGCTACTCTGAAGGAACCTCTGATAATATATTATGCTCGTTGCGGACTTTATCCAGGCGTGTCACACCGCCAGCCCATCTCAACATTTTCATTTCATTCGTGTGCAGTTGTTGTTGGTGGGCTGTTTTCATAGTCCAGCATTCTGCTCCGTATGTTAAGGCTGGTCGCACCACTGTCTTATATACTTTTCCCTTGATCTTAACGGGCATTTTGGGGTCGCACAGAACACCGGTTAGTGACCGCCATTTGAGCCAAGCAGTATTTATTCGATGATTGACATCTTTATCAACATTGGCATCGGGTGTTATGACGGACCCGAGGTACTTGAAGCTTTCTACTTTGGGCAGTGGTGTACCGTCTATGCATACGTCAGTATCTACGTCTGCTGTTACTCCATGATTGCACACCATGTATTCCGTCTTACTGCGGCTAACGCGTAGTCCGTCCTTTTCTATTTTCTCTACCCATTTATTAAGTGAGTCTTGAAGGCCAGTGGCGGATTTGCTTAATAGCGCGATGTCGTCCGCATAGAGCATGCACCACGGGGTAGGTTCCTGTATGTCACGTGTTATATAGTCCATGCATAGGTTAAATAGGAGGGGGCTCAGTGCTGAGCCCTGGTGCACTCCCACTTTAACCGGAAACGATCCACTTTGCCCTGCGGGACTTTTAACACAAGTTGTGGTATTGCTGTACATATCTTGGACTATCAGCACGTATCGTTCTGGGATCGCGTGTGCTCTCAAGGACTGCCAGACGAGCTTCCGAGGTACTCGATCGAAGGCCTTCTCTAGGTCGATGAAGAGTAGATGTAGGTTCTCTTTATTTGCGCGATGTTTTTCCACAAGGATTCGGATGGCCTGGATTGCGTCGATTGTGGATTTGCCGGCTACGAAACCAAATTGATTATCTGTTATACTACTGATATCTGTTATGCGTCTGCCAATGATTCTTTCCCATACCTTGAGGGTGTGCGAAGTAAGCTTTATACCCCTATAGTTACCACATTGAGCTATATTTCCCTTGTTCTTAAATATGGGGCACAGTGTGCTCCTGCGCCAGGACAATGGTATCTTTCCCTCATTTAGAATATGGTTGAAAAGCTTCGTTGACCACGGTAGAGCTGCGGCTCCTAATTTCTTCTAAATGTCGGCTGGGATCTGGTCGGGGCCAACAGCCTTGTGGTATTTCATTTTAGCAACTGCTTTTCTGGTTTCTTCCAGGGTTATAGCATCTATGGGTCCTTCGATTGGTGGTATATGGGGCATTGGCTCACTGGGAAATTCCTCATTCGTAAGTTGTTCATTACTATGAACGCTTACGAATGAGTACTCTTTCCGCCTTTCTGAGATGTCTTTGTCCGCTGTTAGCAGGGTACCTTGGGCGTTCTTTATGTACTTGTTGCATTTGACATCTAGTGTCTGTCTATGTCGCTGACGGGCAGTTTTGTATATAGTGTTTGCGTTTTCTGCCTTTTCCAGCCTATCGTAGAAATGTTCGTTTGCTGCGGCTCGGGATTGTGCTACTGCAGATTTAACGGTGCTTTTGAGTATTGTATATGCGGCCCGGTCTTCATCAAGACCAGATTTTTGCCAAGTTTTAAAGGCGTTTCGTTTTGATTTTATAAGTTCCTTTACGTTGTCATTCCACCAGGAAGGATCTTTGGCGTTACGTAATGCTCCTTTTGAGATACCGAGTATTTCTCTGGCCTTTTCTATACAGAATTTCTCAAAGTCCAGCCACATCAAGCCTGCTGATTTATCCGTCTTCATGTCTTCCTCTAGATAGCAGGATATTTGGTCGAGTAGCATGGGACCTTTCGGGCTATGTATTTCTCTCCATTTAATGTGCTCCGTCTTGTCGGCACTTATTCTTAGGGGTTTCGGAAGATGCAGGATTGAAACCAGTAGTCTGTGTTGCGATGTGAGAGCATTACCTGGGATGACTTTGCAATCTTTGTATAATCTAAGCATGTTACTGTTTGCCATGATGTAATCCACTTGTGTACTGTGGTTTGCGCATTTGTAGGTAATGAGATGATCAGGCTTTTTTCTAAAAAAGGTGTTTATAATCTTTAGATTAGATCTAATTGCAAAGTTTATGATGGTTGTCCCTTGCTGGTTGATTTTGCCGTAGCCGTGGCCACCGTGAACATTGCTATATCCGCCTGCTTTTTCGCCGATGTGGCCGTTTAGATCTCCGCCTATATGCACATATTCTGTCTGGGGGATACTTTGAATCAGCTCGTCAAAGTCTTCCCAAAACTCTTGTTTTTCTTGTTCTGCACACCCCGTTTGCGGTGCATAGGGGGAGATTATGTTAAATGGCGGCTGGTTGTCCATAGCGAGTTTCACAGCCATAAGCCTGTCGCTTTTCCTTTCTATGTTGATGATACGCTGTTTAAGATTTTTATCTAGGATGATGCCTACTCCATTTCGTTTATTTGTGGTCCCGTGGTACAGAAGTTGGTAGTCGTTTCCGATGTTCCTCGATTTAGACCCCTTCCACTTGGTTTCTTGCACGCAGTAGGCATTTATTTGTCTATTTCTTAGTATTTCACTAAGTTCGTTGCTACGTCCTGTCATAGAGCCGATGTTCCAGGTTGCCAGTCTAAGCTTATTTACAGTATATGTAGATTGCGAACGCGAGTTTTTGTCAAAATCGTCGCTTTGGGGGGACGCCCTAGTATGTTTCTTCTTTTTCGCTTTCTGTGTCGCATCTACGTCGCTTCCGGGGGACGCCCTAGTATTAGACTCACCCATATTATCTTTGTGCTTCATGTACAGGGAGGAGAGATTTGGCTTTGAGTTTTACGGCCGGTTGCCACCTGACGCCAAGGTTGTACTTCCACCGGGAGAATTCTGGGCGCCGCCGTTGGCTCTTATCGAGCTCTTCCGCCGCCATCCCTTCTGCACGGCCCAACCTGATCGTGCAGCACTGCCACTGGCCTCTGCTTCGATTACCTCAAAGAAGCCCACTGGTAGGGGTTTGATTTCGGAGTAACCTTCTCCGGCCTGTTGGTCCGCGAGAGCTATTTTATTTCAACCTTACCCTCCAGGTGCCCGTTTGTTGGACTACCTGGCGAGCGTTCCCCTATCCGCCGCCTGGGGACGCGTTCTCTAGGGGTGAGGCTCCCCCGAGAAAAACAGCGAAATGCTATTTTTTTAAATACAAGCGATAGAAATTGGGAATCGAGTGGTATTGATACTATTGATCACTCGTTTTCAATTCTATTAGTGGAAGTTAAATGCCGGGTACTGGAGATATTATTGAACGAAATACACGAAATCGAGCGATCGAAATTCAAAAATCGGCCCCCAGTACAGTGTAAATAATCTCGAATACCAAACTCCAATTAGCTGTTGTAATTTATTAGGTCCTTGATTGGCTACCGAGCCTTTATTCAGTCTGGCATTTTAATTTTTGAGCCATTTAAGGTTTATTTATGTACAGGGTTAAGTACAGGTCATTTTAGCGAATAAATATTAAACAATCAAATTGGCTTGAACCTTAACACATTTTACACATTCAGGGCCAAGAACCCGACTATCGGGCACACTGTTCGTAGCGACTACGCGCTACAGACGACAAACACGTGGCTACGCGCTACGAGCGTAACCCGTAGCACTTACTGGCAATGAATACATGTGTTAACGGCTTGGCCACAACATCGCGCGGCGGCGTCAACGGCAAGCGGCGGCCATAGGTTAGAGCGGGACACAGCGTTAGACTTTTCGTTCGCACGTATGGTTGCCGCCGCCGCCGCCGCCGCCGCCGGTCGCGCAAAGTAGTGGCCGGGCCAGGCCTGACCGAAGGCAAGATATTGAAAATGATCATAGATATTGTCACCTCTCTTTAAAAGCAATATATTTTATATAAAATTATCATAAATCAATGGAAATTATATTTTTATCATATTTTTAAATTAATTTAAATTGTATTTTTAATGCCTAACTAATTACATTTGTATATTAAATGTTATTAATTATTATGTATAGGTACTTTAGTTCTTAGCTCTTAAGTGTATTTCAATACCCTCACAGGGTTGTGTTGAGACATGTAATGATTTACACATAAGACCTTTTGTACACTCACTAAGAAAGGAATAAATGAAAATGAAAGAACCCTGAAATTTGTATGCTTGGAAACATACTGCTTTAAGGGCTAAGCACCATTCCAGTTCCACTAACCCGAGGTTAACCACTTAAACCTGGAGTTACCATGGATACCAGTACAATTTGACAGTAGATTAACGGTTTATCGGGTTAACCCCGGGTTAGTGTGATGGCGCAAGTGGCACTAAATGGCTTGTAGCACACCTTCTTTTGCTAAAAAGAGAGAAAAACAGAAAAATTTGACAAAACTGAAGGAGCAGAGAATATTAAATCTCCAAAGAGCTACGAACTATATCCATAGTATCAAGGTCCATTACTTGTAGATAGTAACATAAAGTTACAACAGTGTTAAAAAGTTGGAATCATTACCTAAAGGACAACTGGAGTCCAATAAATTTCCTATTAAATTAAGCTAGTACCGTAAAATGGGGTGAGTTGGGTGAAACTTGACTTTCAAACCTCGATAAAATTTTATTTTTACATGTGAAAACTGAATGGTGTATATAATAAGTGGTTCGGACGTTTGTATTTTAGTTTGTATTTTATTTTGGGTAGTTCCATTTCATAACTTTGACGATAAAGAGGAAAACCCACCTCACCCCGTAGTACCTCGTATTTGGGTTGAGAGGGTTTTTCATACAAAGGTGATTTTGGGAGATTGTTGGATCGTTTTTTTTTTATTATGAATATTACTATAGCTCCATTTTAAATTGGAATACATTATTTTTGTAGCAGTAGCCTTAAAAACCCACCTCAACCCCTCTCAATCCTTCTCTCCCCATTCATAACCCATAGCTCCCCGCGAAACCTACTCACCCCGTTTTACGGTATATAAATTGGTCGACCGGTCTGGCCTAGTGGGTAGTGACCCTGCCTATGAAGCCGATGGTCCCGGGTTCGAATCCTGGTAAGGGCATTTATTTGTATGATGATACAGATATTTGTTCCTGAGTCATGGTTGTTTTCTATGTATTTAAGTATTTATATATTATATATATCGTTGTCTGAGTACCCACAACACAAGCTTTCTTGAGCTTACCGTGGGGCTTAGTCAATTTGTGTGAAAAATGTCCTTAATATTTATTTATTTATTTATTTATATAACTGTAAATCAATAATTTTTAAGAAAAAAAAACCGACTTCTTTGGGGCCCGGTGAAAGATTATTGTAGATGGTGCGCTATGTAGAAAAGGAGGTAAAATAACCCACTTTTCTAGTAGCATTTCGTTTCTGTAAGGCTCGCAATTCTAACCTAACCCACTTTTGTTCGGTTCTGTGAGGATCGCAGTTCAAACCTAACCTACCCCACTTAACGGCGCATGCGGTGCGGTGTACCGGGGTTTGAGCGGGAGGGGTTTGGCATCATCATACTTTATAACTACATTTTATGGTAGGTAATCATAGTGGTTTATTTAGTTTAGGTATCATAGTGGTTTTCCGGGTTAAGATCCGGGTCTGAGTCCTAGTCCGGGTCCGAGTCCGGGTCCGAGTCCGGGTGCGAGTCCGGGTCCGAGTCCGGGTCCGAGTCCGGGTCCGAGTCCGGTTCCGAGTCGGGTCCGAGTCCGGGTCCGAGTCCGGGTCCCACTCCGGGTCCGAGTCCGGGTCCGAGTTCTGGTCCGAGTCCGGGTCCGAGTCCGGGTCCGAGTCCGGGTCCGAGACCGGGTCCGAGACCGGGTCCGAGACCGGGTCCGAGTCCGGGTCAAGTCCGGGTCCGAGTCCGGGTTCAAGTCCGGGTCCGAGTCCGGGTCCGAGTCCGGGTCCGAGTCCAGGTCCGAGTCCGAGTCCGAGTCTAGGTCCGGGTCCGGGTCCGAACCGGATCCGGGTACGAGTCCGGATCTGGATCCGGGTCCGGGTCCCAGTCCAAGTCAATATCGAAATTCGAAATCACCAAACGTGTACTATGCGTCGTTGAAGAGTTCTGTTCTGATCATCATCAGCAGTTCCACTTCATCAAATGCGACAGTTTTTAATGTTAATGCTTTATTTTATGATGAAAATACAGAAAATTCTAAACGTATGCCTTTAAGATTTGAGGTGTTCCCGCGATTCCGGATCCATGTTCAGAACTTGAGCTTGACATAAATATGGCTTAAAAACCTAACTTACGTAACAAACATAACGAAGAGGAAAAATCGCCAAACGCGAGCTATGCGTCGTTAAAGAGTTTCGTTCTGGTCATCATCAGCAGTTTCACTTCCACAAATGTCACTTTTTTGAATGTATATGCTTTATTTGTTGATAAAAACACAACAATCGCTATATGTATGCCTTTAAGATTTGAGGAGTTCCCTCGATTCCTTATGAATCCCATCATCAGAACTCGAGCTTGACAGAAATGTGGCTTAAAAACTAAACTTGCTTAACAAACATAACGAAGAGGACAAATCGCCAAACGTGAACGGTCGTTGAAGAGTTCTGTTCTGATCACCATCAGCAGTTCCACTTCATCAAATGCGACAGTTTTTAATGAAAATGCTTGAGTTTCTGATGATAATACAAAAATCTCTATACGCATGCCTTTAAGATTTCAGGAGTTCCCTCGATTCCTCATGGATCCCATCATCAGACCTCGAGCTTGACAAAAATGTGGCTTAAAAACTTAACTTGCTTAACAAACATAACGAAGAGGACAAATCGCCAAACGTGAACTATGCGTCGTTGAAGAGTTCCATTCTGATCATCATCAGCAGTTCCACTTCATCAAATGACACGTTTTTGAATGTATATGCTTGATTTGTTGATAAAAACACAAAAATCACTATATGTATGACTTTAAGATTTGAGGAGTTCCCTCGATTCCTCATGGATTCCATCATTAGAACTAGGTTTTGATAAAAACGGGACCAATCTGTATGCATATACATACAATAAAAAAAATCATTTTCAAAATCGGTCCAGTAATAACGAAGATATGAAGTAACAAACTTAAAAAAAAAACATACAAGCGAATTGATAACCTCCTTCTTTGAGATTTGGAAGTCGGTTAAAAAATACTAACCTTATCAAACCTAACCTAAAAACTAGTTGCACCGCCAAAAAACTAATTGCACAACAAAACAGCAATAACCAATTGTAGGTATCTCTGTTTGGCTCTATGGTTGACTGGTTGAGAATGCCATTTGGCATTAAGTCTGCCATTTGTACGTTGTTGTATATATTTTGTGCAATAAAGTTTAAATAAATAAATAAAACAGCATTCTGTGGTACACATCAGAATTGAAGAATTTTTATTTGAGGGACCATTTGATTTTTTTTTGCAAGCCCCAACCTGCATAGGTATACTTACATTTTTTTTTTTATTTATTGAACAATAAGCAAATTAATTTACGTCATTATTATTACAAGACCCATCGTGGGCAAAACCTTGAGGAGGTTTGATTAAAGCTTCCACTGTAAGTTTGTAAAGTAATTTGTGGCGCACCTAAGTATCAGGCCTGAAATGTAAAGCTTAACGCGTGATTCTATTTATCACTCTGTCATACTCACAATAAACGGACCAGTCACGGGTCACGCCTTCATAATTACCGGGGCAACGTACATAGACCTACAGTGTATGGACTTACTTTTCTAATATACAGAATTTGAGTGAATTGCAAAAAAAAATTACGTAATTAAGCGCAGTTAAGGAGCTGTGATTAGTCTTAACTTAATTGATTAGTTTGTGTTACGAAAATTAACTATGTAAATTGTATTGTGTTATTTGTGTTGTACTTAATTCGTACACATATAAGTCTAGCATACGCCAACACACTTTCATGCATCTAACTTAAATAGAAATGGCTTAACGGTCGTAACACAATGGCATCAATTAACTTTAGACTAATTACAGGTGCTTAATTTTCAATTTTTTTGCAATTCACTCAGTTGATAATATAAGTTTTCCAAAATAGGACTGGAGCGCGACATTCGGCCCCAATTTCACCACGGTGACAGGTGCGACAATTGTAAAACATCACTGTTGCTGATGTCACAGGCATCCATGGGCTACGGTAACCGCTTACCATCGAGCGGGCCGTATTCCTGTTTGCCACCATCATTGTATTATTAAAAAAAACTTTATTATATCGGAAAATAACAGATATTTCTCTTGCTAAGTTTATGACAATTGTCACAAAAAACACGACAATTGTCACGAAATTCCGACATATAACTCATTTCCTGTCAAGATTCACCGACAATTCTATAAATATGTCGAATAGAAAAAATAATTCTTGTTTCACAACATAATTGTAATACATATACAATTGTAGCAAAATGCCTGTCATGTTTGTAGAAAATATTTTATAAAAATTCTAATATGTCACCTGTCGCTTGACAATTGTAGCCGTGGTGAAATTGGGGCCAATCTTTTTAATAAGAAGCATTCCATGGGCTGTCCCGTACAAATACATTTTTATTTCGTGTATCAGAATTACTTTTTCAGGTTTAAGCGATGATTATTTTTCTAAGCCATTTTTCATCCTTTGTCACAGAAAAAACTTCTATACCTACCTGATAATCTTGGGGCCCACTGATTAACAGTCCGCCGGACGGTATCGGCCTGTCAGTTGTTCGGAACTGTCAAAATTTTGTTCTAACTGACAGGCCGATACCGTCCGGCGGACTGTTAATCAGTGGGCCCCTAAGATATTCGCGTTTTTGCCGGACAACGGTAGACAAATATGTGGAATACTCATTAATAAGTAAAAATACATAGATTTGATGTTCAATCAATGAGATATTAGAAAGCCCGAATGTTATAACTTGTTATTACATAATTTATTATATACAATATAGGAAGCAAATTTTTGGGCTCCGTAGACAACAAGGACTCCTAAATGTTCGCCATGTATGTCACCTACTTGGATCTGATCCTGAAATGTCACTATTAACAGCTGGCATATTATATCCACAACCATTTCGTAGCAAGAAGTTAAAATTTTATTCGGCTCCTGAAATGAAATTGAAGTTTATAAGATTCGTATATCTTTGCCTAAGTACAACAAAAATACTTTTCATTGCTAGGGAACAATGCCAAAAGGTGATTTGCGTGTTTTTTGTACATTGACGGTCATAATTATGTACACTCATTTGTACCTTATTGCTATGACATAGGGTGTAAAGTTGTATAGATATTTATGACTACACGAGTTAAGGACGTGGGCGTATATATTGGCGTGTGTTAGGATGGGCCTTGCATATGATGTATGGTGATTATTAGTAAGGTCAAGGCCATAATAGAATATTCATGGCAATTATATAGGCCCCGTGCATGAACTATAGGGGGCAGCATAGGAGCCGTCAGATTTTTGGCGCGAGGCATAAAGGTTTATGTGGTGTGTTTATGCTTCCGATGTAGCCCACAAGATGGCAGAACCTACTATGCACAAGGAAACGTACCGACGAGAACGATAGATGGTAGCACTTGCTTTGGCAATGTACATGTGCACATATGTTTCCGATTCAGGCCACAAGATGGCAGACCCTCCAACGCGCACGGTCCATAGGTTTGTAAGATGCCCATTAAGTATGGAAAATATAAAGAAAGGTAATCTTCATGTTTCTAAGAAACACGAGTGATAAATAAGTTTCCAGGTGGGACTGTGGCACAGAATAAATAATAGTACTAGGTACAGAAGAGTCACTCTCTAACAAAACGCGTCTGTTACGATCAGCACAGATATGGTCGCTAGGTGGCGACAGCGCCACGCGCGGCTTATGGCAAACCCCAAAATTGGGGCCGAACGGATGTACTTTTAGCTACCTGTAGCAAAGCGACGAAATCGCGGAGTGAGCCACGCCTAACTGTGGGCCTGACAGATGACGTAGGTACAATAAGGGCCGCTTGCGCCATCCCACTAACCCGGGGTTAACCGTTTAAACCGTTAACCCAGCGTCAAATTGTACTTGTAACCATGGTAACTCCAGGTGCAACCGGTTAACCCCGGTATGGGATGGTGCAAGTGGCGCTAAATGACTGACAAAATAAATAAATACCAAAACCTGTTTGGTATGAGCCGGGATTCGAACCAACGATCTTTGATTTAGAAGCCCACGTTCCCGTTAGGCTACAGTGCTGCCCAACCTTGATAACGGCTAAACTAGACAAACATCTAAACATCTACTAGAGTTAGACTAGAGTTAGATCTAGCAAAGTCTGCAGCGATTTTGATAGCCCACGCAGTGTAAGTGTTATTTATAATCCATAATTTCATAGAAGTCTGACGTTTAAAATAACAGTTGCACTGCGTAGGCTATCAAAATCGCTGCAGACTTTTCTTGGTCTAACTATATCACTAAAAACCTTTTTCAATCCAGATTCAGCAAAATTGCAGCCGCGTATGCAACGCTGATTGATAGATTGACGGGTCAAACGAGCAATGCCGGCTGCTGCTGTTATGAAAAATAAACGTTGGACAAACTGTTTTCTGTTACAGAAATATGTAACAGAAATGGAATCCACATCGAATGGGGTCATCCATTAATTACGTCACACGTTTAGGGGGAGGGAGGTATCAAGAAAATGTGACATGTTGTGACAAGGGGAGGGGGGAATCTCAAATTTTGTGACGTCACTTTAACTTCTGTAACCGAAAATTGTTTAGATTTTTTTATTCGCTATGCAGCTGAATAACAACTTTTTTCAATGATAATCGTTTATATTCATGCAATTTTTATTCCTTAATCTGTTTCGCATTATAAAATTCCTAACATTGCTTTAATAAAAATTTGCAGATTTTGTTGAAAACAAAATTGCCAAATATGTGACGTCACACCAGGGGGGAAGGGTTTGCCAAATCCGTACATGAGAGACATAACACTGAAAGTGCCATTTTAGAAATTTTACAGGAGAAGCGATTTAGTGTCAAAATTTGTCTTACAAGGATTTTCGAAGATCATAAAATGACACACAAGAGGTTTCAGTCACAGTTTTTTTACTAATGAACAGTAAATATATTTGACATTAATATGTGTTACTTTTCAAGATATAATTTGGTACTTCTACGGTATATTTTTTTTTTAAACTTATAAAACTACCCCACATACAGTGTTCCGCTTCTAAGCTCATTTCTATCTAGAGGAGTTACAGTAATATTATAGTATTTTGTGCAGCTGGCATATAATAAGGGCTCTTAATATTCAAGGGCCGAAGATTGTAGATCTTTGGATATAAGTTAGAACTATAAAAAGAAAAACAAAAGGTGCATTATATTGTATGAATATTCCTAACAGAACCGCCGTTCATCATCATCATCATTTCAGCCTATATACGTCCCACTGCTGGGCACAGGCCTCCTCTCATGCGCGAGAGGGCTTGGGCTATACTCCCCACGCTAGCCCAATGCGGATTGGGGACTTCACATACACCTTTAAATTTCTTCGCAGATGTATGCAGGTTTCCTCACGATGTTTTCCTTCACCGAAAAGGTGGTAAATATCAAATGATATTTCGTACATAAGTTCCGAAAAAACTCATTGGTACGAGCCAGGATTTGAACCCGCGACCTCCGGATTGAAAGTCGGACGTCATATCCACTCGGCTACCACCGCTCTACCCCCGTTACGATCCCATATGCAGGGGCGCTGGGGCCCGCCGTGCCGCTTTTTTTATGAAGTTGATTTCGATGTCACTGGGAGTCATTTTATGGACAAATAAGAGTGCTGGAGTAGACAGAATAACATAATATAACAATACTGTTTTATCATTTAGATAACAATAACAAGTCGTAAATAACTATAATATAATATAACAAAAATAACTCATTACGTAATTGTAATTTAGAAATTTTAAGTTTTAGACCGGACATGCAGTAAAATGCCTTACTATATATAGACCTCGCATTATAGTGTATGTGCACTTAGATCCCTGAATTCTCTGGACATACCTTAAAATGATTTTTTTAAACACCAGTAGCATTTCACTTACATCAAAATTATTCCCAGAGAGTCATGCACTTGACTTGGGGATTTGAAAAACTTGGAATTGGTGGGATTATCGATAAATATAGTTTTATGGATCGATGCAGCATCAGAAATTATGTACAATACTGTAAAAATCCGAAAATCACAAAATATGGACTTTCAGTGTTATGCCTCTCAGTATGGAAATGTGACCAGATGTGACAAGGAGGGGGGAGGGTTCAAAAAATCATGAAATTCTTGTGACGTAATTAATGGATGACCCCCAATGGATACAACTTGCGGTAATGGTAGAGTCGGACCAAGCTAACTCTGCATGGATTTTACAATGACAAAGTGTGGCGTGGTCATCATTTATATAAAATTTCTATGAAATTATGACGTTTAAATGACACTCCCATACTTTCAAGCGGGTGCAATTTAAATATTTATCTGAGAAGGACTCTAAAGGGGCCCACTGATTAACAGTCCGCCGGACGGTAACGGCCTGTCAGTTGTTCGGAACTGTCAAAATTTTGTTCTAACTGACAGGCCGATACCGTCCGGCGGACTGTTAATCAGTGGGCCCCTTAAGTCATATCCTGTGGAAATCGTTCAACAGTATCTCCAGAATCGCGCAAATGTAAAATTTAACAGGTTAGATCTTAAACATACCGTTATCGTATCTTGGTGATGTCTAAAAAATGTCTAATAGATGTCTATTTCTAAATCCGAATCGGGTCCCTAGTGTGTGTGTGGGAGACCTCTCGTATTTTTGTGAGCGATATGCAGTGCAAAAGATGTCAAAAATCAAAGACCAAATACGCAATAACACTTTACATACCACTCCAGTTCACATCTAATAGATATCTTACTCTATCTAACGTAAAAGTGACATTGGTTGCCCGAATTGCGCTGCAAAAGAGAACTAGTTGATATCTAAACTATAACGTGTCTAGAATGGATCTAGTACGTGTCGTCTTTTGTGAATACCTTGAAGTTCGCATACGGCAGTAATTTTCGCTCACTACTAGTTTCCTACAAAAAATTAGCATTTTAGGTAGGTAAACTATATATGTATAACCTTCCGACTATCTAGTCTATGATATGATAATATTGCTTTGTCATCCTCTCTTTTATGCATGCATTTCAGCCCGATCGAATAATGGAGATAGGTCAAAGTTTAACTAGCAAGATTTGATTAATGAAGATTCTTATGGTAACATTCCATTTCTAACCGCAGCTGCACTACCGGTACTGAACGCGTCGCTGTCATTGTCAATTTCCATAGTAAAATTGACAGTAATGCAGCTGCGGTTAGAAATGGAATGTTACCCTTATACAGTAGGAACATTCGTTTTTTGAGAGAAGATGGCCGATGGGGCCGAAAAGTGCTCGAGTGGAGACCACGGACTAGCAAGCGCAGTGTAGGACGTTCACCCACAAGATGGACAGACGACCTTGTCAAGGCTGCCGGAGGACGCTGGATGCGAGTCGCTTCCAACCGGTACGAATGGAGGTCCAAGGGGGAGGCCTATGTTCAGCAGTGGACGTCTTTTGGCTGAGATGATGATGATGACGATTATTATTTTTTTGTCAACGTATTTTTGGAGCTACCTGTTGTTTTGACGCTACAAACTTAAATAATAATATTCTTAAATAGACTTATCTCTCTGTATCTTTAGGCATTTAAATAAAAGTAAACAAAATCTACCCTCAGATGGCTCCTTAAGCCAGTTGAAGGTACATGAAAACATTACATAATCAAATAATGTAGGTTAAAGTCAGGTCGTTCAGTACAGTTACAGGCGGTTTTATAATTGGTGTCGGTTAGCCAATAAATCTTATAACTACCCGAAAATGTAAAAATATTTTGTTTACATTTATTTCAATCCTTACCTAAAGATACATACTATAGTTAATTATATTCTTTTAGCTTTCGTGTAGTTAGGTAAAATCTCGATACATTTTAAATACCTACTTATGAATAGTTTTGTTAGTAGAAAATGGCGTAAAAAAAATGTACTTAGCCACAAAGATTCAACCTTCCATAGAACTGTTGAATTCCGCACATTTTACTACTCAAATCATCTATGGCAGGCAAAAAAAATTTGTAATAGAAAACCTTCCGGAAATTCCCTAAAGGATTAAAATCCTTATTTCCTCCACGAAATTCGGATAAACGACACCCACTTGTCTCTCAAGGTACCTACTCTATCCACTTTCAATTTAAATTTTTGGTAACCGCCAATCGATAGGATATGCAGAACCCTCTCTAATAGCACACCGACCTAAGCTGTTATTCTTATTGGTATAAAGCTAATAGCCTTAGCCTAACCAGCTAAACTATGATCCCCGATTGCTCAGCTTTACTACGGATCCCAATTTAATACTTATAATGGTTTTCTTAAAGCAAAGCGCTTATTATAAGCTATTGGAATAACAACGCAACGACCTGGCAGAATCGAATCAACGCTACCTTCCGAAACACCTTACCTTACAAGCAATAATCTACCTTAACACCTACAGACAACGTTCAAATTGTATTAACATTATTATGCTTAACGTTCTCAGAGACTTTTAGTTCAAACGAGCAATTTCCAACTTTAACACTAGCGTGTAAAGTCGGAAATTATGATTTAACTTTCTCAATCGCTCTTAGCGTTTCTAAAATCGAAGTTGCAAGCTGGTCATGTGTAAGGGAAATTTCTACCTTGGAGATTAAAGGATAGAGTATAAAATAGAGTACAGATAAAATGTAAACGATTTGTTTAAGTTTTTTGCTAAAGTGTCTCCGATATGAAACGTTGAGAGCTGATGGAGGAAGTAAGTTACATATTAATTGGGGTAAAGGTTCAGGCAGGCGGCAGTCGGTAAAACTTTTAGATTTTGAAGGACAAAATTATGCTGTTTTAGTCTTTTTGAAACTATAAAGTAGGTACTATCGCCCACACTGTTAACTGTATATCGGTGGAGTCCATAAGGTCCACCGATGTACAGTTAGGAGTATGTAAACAATGTCTACCACCCTACCACCAACTAAATGGTGACGTCACAAATGTCGTGCGAGGCGTTTTCGCGCGAGTTTTAAACTAGCTATAATAAAATGCAATTATTTATGTTAAATCTTATGAGTATAGCTGAAATATTGTGTTTTTCGGAACCAATACAAGTGTACCGACAATAATAAAAGGGATTTCAAAATTTGTCATCAGGCCTATTCTACGCAAGAAGCAAATGAGCGTTCCACACTGTTTCCCACAAAACCTCTTTCTTATAAATAGTAGGGTTACTGCTATAGTTAGTTATTGGCCAGTATACAGGGCGGCCAAAAAACAAAGTGCATTCCCGTTGCCAGGGAGGTTTTGGGAGTATACTGAGCAACTTTTACAATGGGACCAACTCCGAAATCTCGAAAAAAAATTACCCTCCTATAGAAAATGGAACAGCCAAAATGTATGAAACAGACAAATTTTTTTTTCGCGATTTCGGGGTTGGTCCCATAGTAAAGGTTGCTCAGTAGGTATAAGCCCAAAACCTCTCTGTCAACGGGAATGCACTTATTTTTTGACCACCTTGTATAGTAATTGGCCACTCTTTACAAATCAGAAAGAAACAAGCCAATTAAAACCTTAATATTAAGAGTAGCCAATTACTACATACTGGCCAATAACTATAGCGTTCACCCTATTCCGTGCCGTGTTTCCTATGGGCAGTACTTCATAGTTAAAAAAGACACTATAATCCACGTCATCAAATTTTGAGTAAGGGTAACATTCCATTTCTGACCGCAGCTGCACGCGTCGATGTTATTGTCAATTTCCATAGTAAAATAAGTTTTTGGCAAAAAATTCATTTTTGGTAGAAGCTTTTATCGCTGACTGTACTTTTCTTACGACAGACAACTAATACTCATCGAGACAATTCTAAAAACCCCTAAGACAATTAGGTTGCGTTGTTTCATCCCAGAGTTCCTATAGCCACCTCCTGTCTCCATCATCAGATCAAGTCGACAGTACCATATTATTGTATTGTCATCAAAACTACATACAGCTGCCAATTTTCATTACGCTACGATCCTTGGAAGATGGTTAAATTAGTTACCTTAGATTCCAATTACATCGACCTAATAAAAGCTTGTTAAGGCCACCTCCTGTCTCCATCATCAGATCAGCTGGATGGTACCATAATATTGCATTGTCATCCGATTTATACATGCATGCAAAATTTCAGCTCAATCGGAAACCGGGAAGTGGATCAAATTTAACTTGCAAGATTTGATTACATAGTTACATACAGGTCGACCTAATAAAAGCTTGTTAATGAATGGTAGTGCTGCTGTCGTTGGAAATGGACTGTCACCTTAAAGGGGCCCACTGATTAACAGTCCGCCGGACGGTATCGGCCTGTCAGTTGTTCGGAACTGTCAAAATTTTGTTCTAACTGACAGGCCGATACCATCCGGCGGACTGTTAATCAGTGGGCCCCTTTAAACAGCGCAGCGGTGGTTTTGTAAAACAACGCACATCATATTTGCCACGTATTTGCTATTAGAAAACAGATATCCAATATTTGTTCAGTGCTTTAGGCGGTGATATTGGCACATATTTGGCGGTACAGCGCGGTACAGTCAGCAGCAGAAGTTGCTAAACGGGCCAGGTGTTCAAAATGATCTGGACTTTATTGTTAAGAGAATAAGAGTAAGTCAAGGTAATTTAGAACACCTCGCCCGCTTAGCAACTTCTGCTGCTGACTGTACCTAGTTCACAAAACATTTTGCCTCGATGGTTAGCCGGTCTCTAATATAATTTGACCTGCAGGCCTACTATGGATGGCTTTATGCACGTGACAAAACATCCGTCACTTTTTAACAGAACGCGATTGAAAGTGACGGATACTGTTTTATCACGCTGTCAGGTAGACAAGACCGACCATCATATCCGTACTGGATGAACTGAAAGCTTTTGTATATTTAACAAAATAAACAATTTAAAAACGCTTTTTATTAAGTGTCACAGAAAAGTATTGTTTTGTCATCGTTGACCGTTTCTGTCGCAACTATTGTAACCCAATGGCTTAACAGAGGCGTATTTACAAATTTGGCGCCCCGGGCCATTTTGATTTGCCGCCCCCCTTCATCAGTGACGATAAAGTATTTTATTTAAGAAAAAAAAAACCTGCAACAAGTACCTTTGGGGTGTGAAAAAAAAAACTAAACATTTACTCACATAGGCATTTACATTGTTTTCCTATGTACAAATTGGTTGACAAAATCATCAATAACGCTGTCGTAATCTAAAACGTTTGTCAGCTCAGCTTCTATATTAAGAAGAGCTAAGCTATTCAGGCGCTCTTCGCTGATAGTGGAACGTAGATAATTTTTTATTCTTTTGAGTGCAGAAAGGTGACGTCACTAATGTCACTATTCTAGATACAGATTTATATGGGCCGTTTTTGTCACTCAATGACGATGCGACCTCGTTATATTTGCCTGATCTGATCGGTGACCGGTGGGTACTGCTGGGTTTTGGCCATTGAGAATCAAGGTGAGACATGGCAGTCAGGCTGGATATAGCTAAGGAGTTCGGTCGGGTCTGGCATCGAGTCTGCTCGAGGGACTATGTTATACAAATGGATCGCTAGCTTTTTTTCCGGTAGACGCACATGAGCCGTATAGTAGACGGAAGCTGCTCCGATAGTGTGGACATTACCGCTGGCGTTGCACTAGGTTCTGTGCTGTCATTGCTGCATATCAATGATAATCATTGCTATGCAGACGACAGTAGTAGGGATGCGTATTACACAGGCCGTACCATTATCCCTCATTCTGTGGTGCTGGAAAGTCATGAAGTATTGTATTTGTATCTGATATCGAGAGCACTCTATCTGTACTGAGTTTCGGCATGGGATCGGAACAATTTAGTGAGATTCAATGCCACGAAGACACAAGAACCGCCCGTATGTATATAGTCAGATGGGTCATAAATAATGTTAGGTACGTAAGTGAAAACGCGAGCGTAGCGAGCGCGAAATTTTTTCGAGAAAATAGTAGGTAAATTTTTAGGGTTCCGTACTTCAAAAGGAAAAAAACGGAACCCATATAAGATCACTTTGTTGTCCGTCCGGCCGTCTGTCTGTCTCAATATAAAGGGTCTTGACATGACAGAGGGCGGCAAAATCGACAAGGCTTGTTATTTAAATTTTACAAATAAATAGGGGAGCGACAAAATTCTGGTCGACCCTATCTGAACAGCTAATAAAATATTTTTATGACCCAAATTTGCCGCCCCCTAAAATCTGCCGCCATAGGCTTCAGCCTACTCAGCCTAGTGGTAAATCCGGCACTGCGCCGTACTAATACTTCTTGAACGAAAATGTTGCTTAATTTAGGTACTTGTTGGTAGATATTTTTAGCAATTGGTGGGGTTTGAAGCGTTCGTTTGTTTATTAATTTAAATGTCAATTAAAATATAATAAAAAAAAAACTAAGTTTGATTATAAAAGGCGCCCAGAAAAAGCCGCAAGGGGGCGGCTTCGCCGCCCCCCTGCGGCCTGCCGCCCCGGGCCATGGCCCCCTTGGCCCTATGGTAAATACGCCCCTGTGTTAAGCAAAACTATAATGGTGCGTAGCCAATAAGCTCAAAAGGTTCAATCGTTAACCTTTAACGCTAATCGAAAAGTAAATAATGTATGAAACTGAACATAAGACTTTTCGTTCGTAAAGTCAATACGGAAGTGTGGCTGCGGGGTAATTTTCCTGGCCCCAACTCGCATGAATAATTACTATACCTCGTTTTTTTACCATAAGAAATAGTGTAAACAATCTTGACCTGTCGTTTTATTGAAAAACACTTTTGTAAAATAAATTACTTACAGCAAATATGTAACAATTATATATCAAGGAAATATATTTACATTCTTTTGGTTTCATAAGTAATAGTTACTAATTTTTTAAAGAGTTTTCCAAAAAAAAGACATGTCAAAATTGTTTACCACTTTGCTAACGCTAAAAAACGAGGTATAATCAATGTGTAGGAGGCCCAATGTGTGGCTAACCTTCAGATCACACTTATAAAACTTTTAAAGATATATCGGGATGACAAATGCGAAAGAAAGGTCACGTGATCATATCCATTGACTACTTAAGTTCAAATTGGCAGTTTCCATCCACAATCGTCACAATGGCCCCCAGAACCCCTAGTGTAAACATTCGATAGCGTGAATTTTGAACAGCAAGCCGAGCGGGATGTTTTAGAAACTCAAAATCCCATACAAAACGACACTTAACGCAAACGCGTACGACACGTCACGCTATCGAATGAAATTTACACTAGGGATACCTACAGAGAAACACTTTTTCAGTACGGCTATAGTGTGTAGCTTTCAAATAGAGCTCGACGGCTAATCCTATTGTCTATTGTTAAGTAAAACCGCTCGTGCCACGTGCCACAACCACCTGCATAAAAAATACGTACTTCGGTTACTGAGTGCCGGCGAGTCGAATGCTACAGAACCAGTCTAAAATGTGTCATCGAGATGCGTAACACAGGCGCGTTATCGGAGAGCGCACCTACACTGGTTTTTGAGCGTTGGACTAGCCCGCGCTCAGGTGCCAAATAGAATAATTAAGACCCTTTTTTGCAGGTAAGTAGCACGTGCGGTTTTACTTAACAATAGACAATAGGATTAGCCGTCGAGCTCTATTTGAAAGCTACACACTATACCACCAGTTTTGACATTGACAGATACGCTCGCGTCTACGTAAATTACTTTCTATACATCTCGCTTGCACTAATATGCGAGTACGAGCGAGATGCATAGAAAGTAAGTTACTTAGACGCGAGCGTACCTATCTGTCAATGTCAAAACTGGTGGTAGTGGTTCAGTACGAAAATGTTGTTGTTGTTGTTGAATACCAGTGAAGTAAAATATGCGCAGCACGAGAGTTTAATTATGGCGCTTACATCCTTATTGTATAACACTAAATATGCGAATGGGTTGTTACCTCGTAATGGCTCATAATATGCGACGTATGCGTGTTATAGACATTTATGCCTCTCCCATTTTCTATTAAACGCGCTTAGTTTCGTGCTTAATATCGGCACAAAATAGCGGCCCGATTCGATCTTTAAAATACATCAGTTAATAGAGATGTGTGAGTGTCAAAAGTGACGTTTTTATTTGAAGAAACGTTACATTTGACACTGACATAATATATCTTATCCATATCGTTTCTAGATCTATTAATTGACGTATCTTAAAGTTCGAATCGGGCAGTAAGCAAAATATAGTTGGTCAAACTTTTTCTTTTGGGTGCTAAAGTATACTATTGCAAGTCAAAGATATGTAGTATGATTCTCTCTGTCTATGATTGAAATGAGACAGTCCTTTGACAAACTGTAGCTTATAATTAAGCCCAAGTACTGCTAGAGTCAAGCGTCGGCTGAGTGTTTTACAAGATGGCCCAAAAATACGTTGACGTTTAGAAATTATTACTAACTCTATTACTAACACGTATGTTACAAATATCATTAAAAATTAAAATTTAAATATTAAACAAAAAACGTACCTAAATATTCTCCTTTAGATTAAAATGTATAAATTTTACCTACACGCAAATGTTTTCAACCATATGCTACAAAATATTTTTGGGCCAGCCTTTATGTATCCTCCTTTTATTCTGATGACATTTATTTACCGATCCAAATACGGCTACAAATTGCGAGTAGGTATACAGAGTTTCATCATTTGATATTTTATTTGTTTTGGGGTAGGAAGCTTATAATTTGCGCTCAAGTGCTTCAAGGAATTCCTATAATAAGTATTTTGACGACAATAATTTTGAATGAGCGCTATTCGAGGTACAAATTAACTGACATTAAACACATCTTCGAACTTAGTGTACCATTTAAAACGTCATATGTTACTTAGTAAATACAGTCACTTGCGTCATTCTTCCACGGAAAGCCGTAATCAGTACATAAGGGCTTCGAACCAGTAAGTGGTTTCCCGTGACAATGGGCATCACAATACCCATTGTCTGTATATCAGCGCCCTACAGCACGAACAGTAAATTTACATACAGCAGGCATACGCAGTGCGTTATTTATACCTACGCCATAATTTCTTAGAAGTTTGACGTTTAAAATAACACTTGCACTGCGTGTGTTATAAAAATCGTTACAGACTTGTCTTGTTCTCATTGATTATGATTACCTTTTGATGGGACTTTCAATTATTAACTAAGAAAAGATCCGTACATACATACATGTTAATAATGAGGGAATGTATGTAATTGTTACTGCTATTTTTTCAAAGTGCTTCTCTCTGCGAAACCGAGCAATCCAAGCGGCATTTTGAATTTAAATACGAAAGATTAATACATTTTCGCCATGTAAATGCTTAACTAACTAACGGCCCGATTCGAACTTTAAGATACGTCAAATATTACGTCTAGATACGATATGGCAGTGTCGTCAAACGTGACGTTATCGTGTGAAGAAACGTCACTTGGAGTGAAATATCAATAAATAATTAAAGACAACACAGATAGATCAAGGGTTTATGACGAAACATTGTCAGATTTTTTTTAATTATCTACCTACTCCAAAAAGTTATGTTGTACAGTTGTACCTGCTGTTTCTAAGTGCACTGTGCAAACAATGTTTTTGTGTATAAAATAATACATAAATACAGTTAGGTAAGTACATGTTTTCAATTATATGAAATGAGTGCGTATTTTCACGAGCCATGAGGTAAACGGTACATTGAATGGTTTTCTTTCTGATTTTCACGAGAAGTTGTAGAAACCATACATTTTTTATTTGAAAATATTAATGTTAAATCAATAACACTGATATGTCTCCTTCGCGGACCTGTCTTCCTTGTTTTATATCGCCCAAAATTTTAAAACTCAAGTAAAAACCATATTTTCCTTAGTTATTTATGTGTGACGTTATCTATGAAAAGGGACCTTATTGTCGATGGCGCTTACGCCATTATTAACGATGCTCTGATATATACAATGCCCCGCGACGCTGTGCGGCGTAAGTGGCATCGACAATAAGGTCCCTTTTCATAGATAATGCCCCATGTAAGGTCAATGTGGCTAATTCCGTCATAAGGACTTTCCGTCTACTAGCGCTTTTCTCGAACAACGAACAAAGTTGCGATTGTTTTTAGTTTCAGCAATCAATAACAGGTGGTTTTTTTTCCTACATTTGAAAATCAAAGAAATATACGCTCGCGGACGGAATAATCCCTATGACGGATTTCGACACATTGACCTTAACGGCATGAACAAATTAACAGAAAAATTAATTAGCGGAATTTCTACTGAAACGGTAATTGAATAGCATTCAAACACTTGCGAAGAAATAATTCAAGAGAGCCTAGAGTAACAATTGAAAAAAAAACACTAAAATTGATCTACGGCCCAAAAACCAACAAAATAAAATCCTAAGCCAGATTTAAGGCTCGACACTTTAATAAATACCATATAATAAAATTACAAGCCCATAAAAGCCGCGATAATAACCTCAAAAGGCTAATCATGGCAATTATCACCCTTTTAAAGCGTATAAAATATAAATTCGTTCATTCATTTCATTCATTCGTTCATAAATCGTTGGCTCGGCCAATTAGCGTGAGCCTTTATACATAATTCGCGCACCTGCTTTACTCGGAGCTTGAATAAATTTGCTTCAACAACATAGTCTGAAAAAGTGTGAAGAGTGAGG
The DNA here is from genome assembly GCF_910591565.1 of Cydia splendana. Lineage (NCBI taxonomy): Eukaryota > Metazoa > Arthropoda > Insecta > Lepidoptera > Tortricidae > Cydia > Cydia splendana. The sequence continues at coordinate 8,623,719 of NC_085980.1, read as the reverse complement.
ATGGTTTGTGGTTAAGGGTTCCACCGATCAAACCCCCGTATTTATATAGGTAGGTACCTACTATAGTTCGTTTTTTTAGCATTAGAAAAAAGGTAAACAATCTTGATGTGTCTTTTAATTAAAAAACACGTTTTAAAAATAAGTCACGGCAAATATGTAACAATTATGAATCTAATACGATCATTTAGATTCTTCTGCTTTCATAAGTAATATATACTGATTTTAAGCGCTGGCTGGACGTCGTGACAGCGGACATAGAAGAGAACAATCTCACACCTGAGGATGCCGAAGACCGGGCAAAGTGGAGAAGATTGAGCAGGAAAGCGGACCCTGGCGCTAGGCCGGGATAACGCTAGGTTGAAGAAGAAAGTGCTAAAATATCTTACTTAAATAAGCACAGTACCCTAAAAAGACCTTAGCTTATAAACGAAGTCGTGTACAAAGAAATTGAAATAAAAATCTTTGGAGCTAGAAGAATTGTAATTTCAGAATTAATGAATGAATTCTGAAATTAAATTCATACCTACTCTAGGTATGCGGATTTGCGGAAGAGTTTCGTAGAAGAATAAGTCTCGATGGTTTAGAATATATTTTCAAAATATTTTTTTATTAAGTGGTAAGGTAAGTATAAATTGGACTGCGTTATGGAATAACGAACTAAGTAGTTCGTTATTCCATAACGCAGTCCAATTTTAAGCCATGAAAAAAACCCAAGATACCTATAAAAAATACCAAAATAATGATCACGTCAAAATGGTACCTTCAGTAATCTATCATTAGATCCTGACCAGAAGGCCTCCCACGAACGACAATGGACGTGTTTCGCGGTAGACCCTCTGATGCCCTGATACGACGACAATGGGACGAGTTGGTTGGTCCAGCCATTCTCGACTCGACAAATCAAGGAACATACACAAAATAAAAATAAAACCGGGTAAGTAATAGAACGTATACAAACCTATAATATATTGCTCAGAATATATAAATTCAATTAGTATAACTTTGAATGGCATAACGTGCAATAAGTATAACGTGCGATACGTATAACAATTAATTCTATAATTTTATAATGTATAATGAACTTTACATATAATATCGTTATTGATAAGTATAAAAAGGTATAATGTAGAAATAATATAATATACAAAACAAATACCACGCAATAAACCTAACCTTTTATTTTTCTGGGGGGTAACAGTTCTAACCTAACCTAATACTTTTCTGGTAGCAGTTTCTTTCTCTGAGGGGTCACAGTTCTAACCTAAACTAACCTACTTTTCTGGTAGCAGTTTTTTCTGTGGGGGGTCACAGTTCCAACCTAACCTAACCTATTTTTATGGTAGTAATTTCTTTTTCTGTGGGGCAACAGTTCTAACCTAACCTAACCTATTTTTATGGTAGTAGTTTCTTTTTCTGTGGGGTAACAGTTCTAACCTAACCTAACCTACTTTTCCGGTAGCAGTTTCTTTCTCTGAGGGGTCATAGTTCTAACCTAACCTAACCTAATTTCTGGTAGCAGTTTCTTTCTCTGAGGGGTCACAGTTCTAACCAAACCTAACCTACTTTTCTGGTAGCAGTTTCTTTCTCTGAAGGGTCACAGTTCTAACCTAACCTAACCTACTTTTCTGGTATGAAATACTGAGCTATCCAAATAATTTTACTGGTGTTTTGTTCAGATACTTATATGAGATGTTATTCATTATTTTAATTTATATGCATAATTAATGTTATATTAAATGTAATTAGTTTATTTGTATGTTATACCAAACAGCGGTATGTATATTGTATGTTATATTATTTTTATGTTATACTTATTGAAAATATAGATTTAGTGCATTATACATAAGATTAGTATACGTTTTGAACGTTTGTAAACTGAAATTATACCAAAAGTTCGTATTCATTATGATACGCACCCAATGAAACCGACGAAACTTCCTCTCCCTCCTTCGAATTACTTCCATCGACTCACTTGAAGAGCCCCATCGTCTCCACCCTCTTTTTGAACTCGTTTAAAACGTAACGAAACGTAAGCCTTATAAAGTTCACGTTCAACAACAGCCGAGCTCCATCACTGCTTTTCTGTAGGATAAGCCTTTGTGGATTGTCATGAATTGTGTTTACCTGGGCGGGTGCCACCTGCCGGTAATCCGGCCATATTGACAGCGGTAAGGCGCAGTGAAGGTCCCCTTAATGAGTCTCAAGTATAATAATTAAGTCTTCATCTTGCTTTCTTAGATGCACAAATGCACAAGTTACCTAGCACTAAAGATCACTATAATATTTAGTTGCTTCGTTTTCTCCAGGATCCCATCATCAGGTCCTGTAGTTGATGACAAGATAGAATAATCTTTATTATAGAGAGAAACACGAAAAAGTTAAGACTTCTCCCTTTTCAAGTTGGTAACGAAAGTAAGCCTTCTTAAGTTCACATGAAATCAACAGCCGTGCTCCGTCACAGCTTTTCTGTAGGATAAGCCTTTGTGGATTGTCATGAATTGTGTTTACCTGCGCGGGTACCACCTGCCGGTAATCCGGCCATATTGACAGCGGTAAGGCGCAGTGAAGGTCCCCTTAATGAGTTGTCGCAAGTGTGACATCTAATTTATTTACCTGTGTTGTTATGTTCTATTTAATATAAAATCAATGGACTTCGAGAAACAGACTAAAATGTATTTTTCAATTCAAAAAGTGTATTTATAGGTCCTAATTTATATAAATTTAAATTTATTTATTTATTTTACCTATCTCGGCTCTGGTACGATTCATTAAAATGTTTATCCGGCCAATTAGCTTTGCCCAATTAACTCGTAGCTAATTGAATTTTAACAAAAACATCAACAGAGAATTTCCAAACCGGAAAGCGGAGGAAAACCACAATGTAAAATGAAGCAAGTCAATCATTACCGGATTTGGAATTATCGATCGTAGCACTTTTGCACAGATCTATCATGTACTTAAACTTATTTTGGAGATAAAGATTTTTTTTTTCAACCCTTCGTCTATTTGGTTCAGGCGGAGTATGTCACTTTCTTAGGACGTCACATTCTGAGGACGTCACATTCTGAGTTCGTCACTTTCTGAGTACGTTACTTTATGAGAACGCCACTTTCTGAGGACGTCACTTTCTGAGTTCGTCACTTTCTGAGTACGTCACTTTCTGAGAACGCCACTTTCTGAGTACGTCACTTTCTGAGGACGTCACTTTCTGAGAGCGCCACTTTCTGAGGACGTCACTTTCTGAGTACGTCACGTTTTTTAGCATAGGTACGATATCATCATCATCATCATATTTCCAAGCAGATGAAGTCGCGGGTCGAAGCTAGCGCAACATATTATCTACAGAATGACCTTCGGATTTTAGAAAGATACATCGGGTATCGGCGGTAACACGCGAAGGTGATACTGCTGTTCTGCTTTCTTACTCACTCGCCAAAAGTTAGGGATACCTATTGTCTCAATGTAAAACAAGCCCTAATTTAATGACTTTATGCTTAATATTTGGTTGATGACTATATTGCGATTTGACTTTTTGTCATAATCTAAATAAAATAGAATCAGAATTTGAAAGCAGAACGTCACACCGTCATTTACAACTTCGGGCTGAAATTATACAGAGTGGTAATAATAACAGTCACATATTTTTTGTATGTAAGTATATTTTTTATAGTTTGTTGTTTTATTTTATCTCTAGTTTTAATTAAAATTTACTTTAACATAAAAAAAATTAATTAAAACAAAAATTTTAAATTTAATTTGTAACTAATTACACAGTACTTAAAAGTCACATATTTTAATATGAATTTAAATATTTACCTACTAGTTATGGTGGTATTAACTACTCTATACAGGGTGGTACAAACCTCGATGTCCAAAATTTTTAAGTGAAAACTTCTTTAGCGGCGCTGTGCACTTTTTGTGATGGGGAAAAAATGTTAAACTCGCGACAGGTCACGTGACCGTAAGATTCGTAAGACGTAAGACGGACACGTGGCCTGATCGAAAAACTGTTACAATGTCATTGAGTTTTCACTTCTGCCGGCACTCCCGAAGTGCAACCCGTTGTTTTTTTTTTTAGATTCTTCACTACGTGGGCTATCAGATTACTAATTTGGGAACTTTCCACCTCGATTCCTTTGACCGGTGACTCTGTCAAATTATGACTATTGTCACTTTTTTTTTACCTTTAAAAAAAACTTAGGAATTAGCAGTTTCTAAAATAACCAAAAGTCGTTGAACTCGCTTGTTTTTTTTTTAATTAGGTAAAATCGAAACTTGACCTGCTTGAACGTAAAGCTTTGACTTTTGTCTTTTTTTCCAACTCGCAGCCAAGTGAGGATGCTGATTTTTTTTAGCAACTGCGTCGTTTGTAAAGGATTATGTTATAAAAAGAAACATTCAAAAAAGTTCAATAGTTTTTTAAATAAATTAATTGGTTCGGCCCGGAATTTCTTAACAAAAGTTAAAAGTTCAAAAATTCATAACTCGTAAACTACGAAAAAACCGGCATTGAATTGAGGAATCTAAAAAAATTTTGGACGTCGTGGTATAGACCACCCTGTAAAGTTTTGAGTGTTGGATTGCAAGTTGCAACTAAATCAGTACGACGCTGTCATTTTCTATTACGCGAATACGTCCGATTTTACCCGAAAAACGAAGTTCATTCTGAGAGTTAACGGACTGTAAGTGGTCAAACAAATTTGTCATTAAATAAGAACAATAAAAACTACACTCATCCTTTTCTTTTGGGTGCTAGTACTAGTGTAAGACAAAGATAGTATGTTTATCTCTGTCTATGTTTGAAATGAGACAGTCCTTTGACAAACTTTATAACCTTTTTGTAGTTTCGGATTTTAAATAGAAAAAAATCAGCGATGTAAAATCGGCGACATGATAGATTTTTATTGTCAGGCTAAAAGTACAATGTAATATTAATTTAAAAATTATATTATTATTATTAATTTAAAAATTATATTATATACTATATAGGAAGAAAACAAACAAATAAATTACATTAAATATAATATGCAGAACATGAGAACTATGAGAGTATGGGAGTGATCCATACGCAGAAGTGATTGATGGCTGAACATATATTCTGAATATGCCGTTGCCGATATGAAGAAAAAATCCTTTGACGCCTATTCTCCACAGGTGACACGAGAAGAAATATTGTCTGAACCAAAACTGCAAGAGCTGATTTTTATACGCAGATATCCAAAATTTACACCATCATCAGAAAAAAAGACGTGAGTTTATGGAGACATGACAGAAGACGCGGTATGTTGAAGAATATGTTGTCACGAAAGGAGCGGCAGTCCGTTTAAATGTAAATATGTGGGAATGACCTTCTACTGGTGTCAGCGAGCTTGCCGTGATACCTTCACCAGCTAATCACAGCGGCGAATGATAAAATCATGGTTCCTACTGTGAGAAACATTTATGTGTATTGAATCGAAGCTGTTGCCGGCCTAACTCCAATCTGTGGCTAAATATTTTGGTGCTTGTAGTTTCTAAGTATTCTGAATTAAATAATGATTTATACATAATTAGATTGTTTTTTTATTATTTATTTCTCTATTTTCACTTTATTGCACGAAACATAGGATGTTTTGCCAAATGGAATTCTCTACCAGTCAGGCGTAAGGCAAACAGAGATTGGTATTGGTATGTAGGATATAATAGCGACCGTATGTCGAACGGGATCCCTTTGTTTCCCATAAACTTATTCTTTCGAATTTCGATAGTCAGAAATTGATATCCATATAATTTATGGACATAAACATCAATAGTCATAATTTTTGTTAAGTATAACGTTTCATAGTTCTAATGTTAGACATCTATAATATTAAACGTTATAATCACAAAAGTTATAAAATTGATGAGTATAACATTCAAAGGTATATCAATAATTATTCAGAAATATTTTAAGGCATATATTTTATCGGACTAATGGTCGTAAATCATATCGTTTTAATGTCATCCCTTTGTTTCCCATAAACTTACTGTTTCTAATTTCGATAGTCAGAAAATGATAACCTCTAATATTCTAATATTTAGGAGCTATAATATTAAACATTATGACTTTCAATAATTACGTCAAACAAAGGGACCCCCATTTTTAATGACTAAAATGAATTACGTCTAAGAAACCAAATCAATAACATCCTTCATATAAAGAAAAAAGAAATCTGTTTCCTCAGGTAGGTTTGTTAGTTACCTTGTGTCCATTAGAGCGGAAATAGGAGCCCCGCGAAGCGGGGCTCCGTCGACTCGTTGGCGGGACGAAATGGCTTAATAAGCTACATGAAAAACAAGAAATGGCGGGGAAATCAGTAAGCCAAACAATAAAAAATCTGTTTCCTCAGGTAGGTTCGTTAGTTACCTTGTGTCCCTCAAAGCGGAAATAGGGGCCCCGCGAAGCGGGGCTCCGTCGACTTGTTGGGGGGGGACGAAATGGCTTAATAAGCTACATGTAAAAGAAGACATGGCGGGGAAATCAGTAAGCCAAACAATAAAAAATCTTGTATTAAAGGAAAAAATGGAAAAATTTACGCTTCCGGCAGGACTTGAACCCGCATCCTCCACAATCCGTGTGTTGCTCTTAACCAATTGAGCTACGGAAGCCTACCAGGACATCGCAAATCTTTCCATTCCATTCTTTATGTAAACACGCCTTTGGGGTGGCGTATAGCGACATCTACCGAAAGACAATTACATCTTTTAACGGCACCGGAGTCTCAAGTTGCATTGAGAATTCACCAGTAACAATGTGCTAACCCATACTAAATCAATTTTTTATCAAGCAGATACGTCTGCGAGCGATATTCCAAATTTTGTATTAAAGGAAAAAATGGAAAAATTTACGCTTCCGGCAGGACTTGAACCCGCATCCTCCACAATCCGTGTGTTGCTCTTAACCAATTGAGCTACGGAAGCCTACCAGGACATCGCAAATCTTTCCATTCCATTCTTTATGTAAACACGCCTTTGGGGTGGCGTATAGCGACATCCACCGAAAGACAATTACATCTTTTAACGGCACCGGAGTCTCAAGTTGCATTGAGAATTCACCAGTAACAATGTGCTAACCCATACTAAATCAATTTTTTATCAAGCAGATACGTCTGCGAGCGATATTCCAAATTTTGTATTAAAGGAAAAAATGGAAAAATTTACGCTTCCGGCAGGACTTGAACCCGCATCCTCCACAATCCGTGTGTTGCTCTTAACCAATTGAGCTACGGAAGCCTACCAGGACATCGCAAATCTTTCCATTCCATTCTTTATGTAAACACGCCTTTGGGGTGGCGTATAGCGACATCTACCGAAAGACAATTACATCTTTTAACGGCACCGGAGTCTCAAGTTGCATTGAGAATTCACCAGTAACAATGTGCTAACCCATACTAAATCAATTTTTTATCAAGCAGATACGTCTGCGAGCGATATTCCAAATTTTGTATTAAAGGAAAAAATGGAAAAATTTACGCTTCCGGCAGGACTTGAACCCGCATCCTCCACAATCCGTGTGTTGCTCTTAACCAATTGAGCTACGGAAGCCTACCAGGACATCGCAAATCTTTCCATTCCATTCTTTATGTAAACACGCCTTTGGGGTGGCGTATAGCGACATCTACCGAAAGACAATTACATCTTTTAACGGCACCGGAGTCTCAAGTTGCATTGAGAATTCACCAGTAACAATGTGCTAACCCATACTAAATCAATTTTTTATCAAGCAGATACGTCTGCGAGCGATATTCCAAATTTTGTATTAAAGGAAAAAATGGAAAAATTTACGCTTCCGGCAGGACTTGAACCCGCATCCTCCACAATCCGTGTGTTGCTCTTAACCAATTGAGCTACGGAAGCCTACCAGGACATCGCAAATCTTTCCATTCCATTCTTTATGTAAACACGCCTTTGGGGTTTGGGGTTTTAGTATGGGTTAGCACATTGTTACTGGTGAATTCTCAATGCAACTTGAGACTCCGGTGCCGTTAAAAGATGTAATTGTCTTTCGGTAGATGTCGCTATACGCCACCCCAAAGGCGTGTTTACATAAAGAATGGAATGGAAAGATTTGCGATGTCCTGGTAGGCTTCCGTAGCTCAATTGGTTAAGAGCAACACACGGATTGTGGAGGATGCGGGTTCAAGTCCTGCCGGAAGCGTAAATTTTTCCATTTTTTCCTTTAATACAAAATTTGGAATATCGCTCGCAGACGTATCTGCTTGATAAAAAATTGATTTAGTATGGGTTAGCACATTGTTACTGGTGAATTCTCAATGCAACTTGAGACTCCGGTGCCGTTAAAAGATGTAATTGTCTTTCGGTAGATGTCGCTATACGCCACCCCAAAGGCGTGTTTACATAAAGAATGGAATGGAAAGATTTGCGATGTCCTGGTAGGCTTCCGTAGCTCAATTGGTTAAGAGCAACACACGGATTGTGGAGGATGCGGGTTCAAGTCCTGCCGGAAGCGTAAATTTTTCCATTTTTTCCTTTAATACAAAATTTGGAATATCGCTCGCAGACGTATCTGCTTGATAAAAAATTGATTTAGTATGGGTTAGCACATTGTTACTGGTGAATTCTCAATGCAACTTGAGACTCCGGTGCCGTTAAAAGATGTAATTGTCTTTCGGTAGATGTCGCTATACGCCACCCCAAAGGCGTGTTTACATAAAGAATGGAATGGAAAGATTTGCGATGTCCTGGTAGGCTTCCGTAGCTCAATTGGTTAAGAGCAACACACGGATTGTGGAGGATGCGGGTTCAAGTCCTGCCGGAAGCGTAAATTTTTCCATTTTTTCCTTTAATACAAAATTTGGAATATCGCTCGCAGACGTATCTGCTTGATAAAAAATTGATTCAATAAAAAATCTGTTTCCTCAGGTAGGTTCGTTAGTTACCTTGTGTCCCTCAGAGCGGAAATAGGAGCCCCGCGAAGCGGGGCTCCGTTGACTCGTTGGCGGGACGAAATGGTTTAATAAACTACATGAAAAATAAGAAATGGAGGGGAAATCAGTAAGCCAAATTTAAAATAATCCCAAGGTAGGTAGCATGCAAGCATGCAATTTGTATTGTTTAATTTTATAACTATTGACAATATGACTAATAAAAGTTATGATGGAAAACGTTATGGTCTAAAAAAATCGGAACTTGAAATTTAGGGAATGCAATAGAGCCCCTACTTTATCATTATAACCTGCGATAAAAGACCTTACAACGATTATTGTAAGCAAGTTTATTGCCTTCAACATTATGTAATAGTATACCTTCTGGACTTTGAATATTATGAGTAACAGATTTTATGACTAACAATAATAATGACCTGCAAAAATCGGAACTGCAATTTATATAGTTAAAATTTATGACTATTGACAATATGACTAATAAAAATTATGATGGAAAACGTTATGGACTGAAAAAATCGGAACAAAAAATTTATGGGAACCAATAGAGACCCATGTCGAACAGCTAATCTGGTTGCTGGCAGTATACATTTTTCGTGCAGGTATATTATACTGTTAAACCGTACCTATGCTAAAAAACGCGACGTACTCAGAAAGTGACGTCCTCAGAAAGTGGCGTTCTCAGAAAGTGACCTCCTCAGAAAGTGACGTACTCAGAAAGTGGCGTTCTCAGAAAGTGACGTACTCAGAAAGTGACGTACTCAGAAAGTGGCGTTCTCAGAAAGTGACGTACTCAGAAAGTGACGAACTCAGAAAGTGACGTCCTCAGAAAGTGGCGTTCTCAGAAAGTGACGTACTCAGAAAGTGACGAACTCAGAATGTGACGTCCTCAGAATGTGACGTCCTAAGAAAGTGACATACTCCGCCTGAACCGTCTATTTTGCGAGGTAGGTACATACATATATAAGTCACACTGAGCAATAAATTACAATTGGACTAACACCACAATCGCGATTATGTTTTAACGAACCAGACGCAGAAAATGGTCTATAAGCTAGTACTTACAGGAGGTGAGTGTCGTATTTAATTTAGCCTGATTTATTTTAATTTCATGATGTAATTAAAATGATTCTCTAAGCACCGAGGCACGGTAGCCACGGTGGTATGCCTCCGTCTCAGCTGGGGCAAAAATCCTTTAATATATTTGCGCTGTTTGTGCTCTAGAGGTCTCATTTCTTAACCGATTCTTGTGAAATTTTGTGAGCAAGTTCGATAAATGTTGTGTTTTTTTTATGTCGATTCTGTTTTTGTAATGTTCTCAAAATGGCAGAGCCACAGGGTTTCGCGAGGTCTACAACTAACAATGCAACTTAACTAACTAGTTTTAATAAAATATTGCCGACTATATTTTAATGATAGCTTCTGCTAGCTAACCTACACTTTGTTAGGAAACTAGGGGAGACCGAGGTGAGTATTGGCAGAGGAGAGTTGTGACATTGTCGATTTTTAGGGTTCCGTATCCAAAGGGTAAAACGGGACCCTATTACTAAGACTCCGCTGTCCGTCCGTCCGTCCGTCCGTCCGTCTGTCACCAGGCTGTATCTCACGAACCGTGACGTGAACGCTATAACAACAAATACTAAAAAGTACGGAACCCTCGGTGGGCGAGTCCGACTCGCACTTGTCCGGTTTTTTTGGAATCTAATGACTGTTAGCGAGCTCGCAACAGTGTGCGTATGTTAGCTCGTAACTTGAACTAACAAACGCGCGCTATTGCGACCTTGTTTTTAGTTAATAGATTCCAAAAAATCTACGATGTCACAACTCTCCTCTGTCACAATTCTCCTCTGTCACAACTCTCCTCTGTCACAACTCACCTCGGTCTCCCCTACTTTCGATCCACCGATACATCTTTCCACCTCTATATACATGTACCTACCTATTATAGGTATACCCTGTAATACATAAACAAACGTGAAAATCTCTGAAATGAAAGTATATTGATCCACTATCCACACCGATTTGCGTCAAATCCACGGGTCAAACGGGCAAGTTTCGTCAAAGACCTCATTTGGGCCGGATTCGGAAAGTTGAGGTAAAATGAGCTTTCTCTCGTGTTTATTTATGATTCGGCTTCTAGCTCCAGATTTTTGCTTTGAGTTAAACATTCTCGTAGTTCTGCACTGATTCCAATCAGCATATTTATTAGGAATTAGAGGTTTGTAAAGCATCTGTTGTATAGTTTACGTGTATTGGTGATATCTCATATTGGAATGAATATTTCAACAAATTCATCTTTAAGCTTTAGCTATATTATTATACAGAGGTATTACAGTAACTGTACAAATACTAAACTAAATTAATAACTAGCTTTACCTATGATAACGCTTTTTCAATAATGGTCTTTTAAATTAGAGGTATTTTTTATTAATCTTACTGTGACTATACGAAGCTCGGAATCAGGTAACTTCTTAGGCTTATTTATTTGCAATTTATTTTATCTCAGTGGTAATTATTACACAAAAATAAGGTATGATATTACCAACTCAAGAAGATCACTTGGTGGATGACGGTTAAAAAGTGGTTAAAAAACAAAAACAAAAAGAACTGCGGCTGTTTTAAATAACGATGGACCAGGCGGTCTAGCATAAGTCTCGCTAGATGTATGGATCGCGCGCGAGAACGCAACTCATGCTAGCAGGTCAGGTGTAAAAGGTATATGAAGAATTAGTAACAGTCTGCTTTAAGTTGGTTCTTTGGCGACCACGCAACCGGGTGCAATGTGCATGTGCAATCCTGTTACGTTTCCATTTCCGCCGCAAGCGCGTTGTTTTTGCTCAACACCGGACTTCCATTATACCGATTGGGGGAGGTGTTTTACAACCGATTGCTTTTATTATCGGAGTAAAAATAGTGTAATTTATCATCATGTAAATATTTTTTGTGAAGTCACATTTTCTTAGCACAATACAGTTAGGTACCAATAAAAGTTTAGATAGAGTGAGAGGTGGGCTACGATTTTGCGTTTTTGGAGTGATTATTACATTTATTACCGACAACATGGATTTACTAAGGGTTAGATTCAGCAACCATACTTAACGGGCTGATTAATGTCACTCTGCAGTGAACTATGAAACTTATCAAAAATAGCGAACGTTTTAACGGTGACGGACGGAAGAAATTTGGCTGTTTCATACATCTTGGCTGGTCCATTTTCTATGGGAGGGTAACATTTTTTTTCGCGATTTCGTGGTTGGTCCCATATTAAAAGTTGCTTAGTATTATCCCAAAACCTAACTGGCAACGGGAATGCACTTATTTTTTGGCCACCGTATATAAGAGGAATGTAAAAGTGGCGATTTAGTGCAAAACGAGAGGAAGGGTGACTGGCAAGTGAAGAAAGGTTTCACTAGCCCTGTATCTACATCTGGCACCGACTTATGGAAATCTTAAGACAGTAAGAAGCGCCATTCTATCTGGGATCAGTGTTTAAGTAGGCATCTGTTACGGCTTACAAGGGTAAGATTATGGGTATCATTTGGCGTAATCCTATTAGTATTGTGCGGGCAATTTAGCGGAAATAACTTTTAAGTAATTACTATGTTAAAGTTTCCAAAGAAAAGTTTTCGTTGCTAATAGGGAATATTACGCAAAACTCTGCGTAGAGGGCATCACTAGGCCAATCACATGGCCTACCGTGAAACACGACAATCGAAAGATCGGTTTCTGCCTCTCCATAGTCTCTATCATTCTTGCCTATTCGATCGATAGAGAGGCAGATAAAGAAATTTCGATTTAGCGTTTCGCGGTAGGCCACCTGTAAACAAACCGCCTTGATGCCCTTGATGCACATTGGACAAAGAAATTGGACAGGTGGAATATCACCTGGTACAAGTGTTGCTTAAACTGCAAGTTTGAACTTGTCACAACAGCGTCATCCGCCATTTTCCATTTATTTGCTGGCTCGGCGCCAAGCGATGAGTTAAATTTTAAACGCCGGCAAGAGGGGTAATGTTTTGGCATGCACTAGGGCGGTAAATCTGCTTAAATTCTCTAGGGAGCAAACTTTATGATTCGATACATTATGTATTCGCGGAATTTATAATGTGTGATAAGTTTTGCCGCCTTAGAATTTTGTAATATTTTACACAGTAGGTAATTTAATTATGTCTGTATACTTATTAGGTACTACAAGAGACTGCCACTGTATTACTAGACAGTTTTCAGAAAATATCAACATTTTTCGCAAATAGGTAGGTATATATTTTAAGTAAGTATAATAATGATATTTTATTTAAAATATATACCTATTTGGGAAAAATGTTGATATTTTCTGAAAACTCTTATGAGACCTTTCAACCCCTCTGACAATCTTAAGAAAAGGTATGACGGTCATAGGAATAATGTACCTATATGAGTTTGATATGTGAATGACCCGCCGTCACAAATACATACCTACAAACGATAAGTTTCTAACTGCAGTAGACCGATACTAATGTAACAATTCGTGAAGGTTTTGGTGGAATTAAGGACGACTCACGCTAGACCCGGGCGGGGCCGGGCCGGAGCTTCCGGCGCTTCGTTTTCTATGGAAAGCACCACGTGATCACCGATCAGCCGTCATTGAAAATGACATATCGGAAGCCTCGGCCCGGTCTAGCGTGATTCATCCTTTACGGTCTTAAGGGGCCCACTGATTAACAGTCCGCCGGACGGTATCGGCCTGTCAGTTGTTCGGAACTGTCAAAATTTTGTTCTAACTGACAGGCCGATACCGTCTGGCGGACTGTTAATCAGTGGGCCCCTTTACCTGCAATACATTTCATCTATAGGCAAAAAGAATAGATAGTATAGAGGGGTCCTGTCATTGTAAATTTTGTAGTCACTGTAAATTTACTGCCATCTATCGACACACGACTAAAACTCAAAATGAAAACGTATAAAGTTATCAAAAAATGTATATATAATGGATAAATTATTTTATTATTTTTATATCATTTTGATCCATGTTCATTCATTGATATCTATGTGTTAAAATTGTTAAATATGAAACGGTGTCGTCACGCCATCTAGCCGAGGATAGGCTAAAGGTGTGTGCGCCATCTATTCGAGAATGACTTTTACTTGAATTCCGAGGCACGTTTTTTCCTTAGACTTTATTCGTCTTATACGAAGTTACATATGTCTTTGCTATAGGTATGCCGGTTTTCCTCACTTTGATCTTAAATTAGAATCAATATCTAAGTATAATATGTGAGTGAAATTTATGAACAATAAGTTACTAACAGGTAAAGCTGCCAGTCAGTGTCCGTCCATCAAAACTATGTTACCCGTAACATCCAACTATTAACGAAACAAGGTAAGTTAAAGTCCGTAGCGATATTCCAACTTGTACGGTAGACGGAACGTGTGTACACGGCATTACGAAGTTTTACCGAACGTTCGACAGTACACAGATTTGATACAGTAAGCGTAGTTAACAACAAGAATGGAGCCGACTGGGAGTGATAACTTCCACCCACCCCAGACAGTCGTGACCCGTGACCACAGCCGACGGCGAGCCACGCTGCAGAGACTGTTTTAGGTATTTTAGTTATCAAATTTGAACACCAGGCTTCTCTTTGCGGTCTAGTCAATAAGGCCGTTTAAGGCAATGTTTAAAGAGCTCTAGTGCTTAATATAAAATTTAAAAAAAAATCAAACAGCATTATTCTGTGTTGATAAAATATCACATAATATAGGATCACAAACCAAAGAGGAAAGAGTCGAATAAGAGAACAAACGACCACTCCACTTGTCTCTTAAATATAAAATATATGTATAAAAGCTACTTACTATACTCGTATAGAGTTAGACCAAGAAAAGTCTGCAACGATTTTGATAGCACACGCAGTGCCAATGTTATTTTAAAGGTAAAACTTCTATGAAATTATGATCTAAAAATAACACTTGCACTGCGTATGCCATCAAAATTGTTGCAGACTTATATTGGTCTAACAGGTCTAACTCTATAAGCTTTCGTTGTCATCTCACTGACATGTAGTATAAAGGGGCCCACTGATTAACAGTCCGCCTGACGAAATCGGCCTGTCAGTTAGAACAAAAAGTTAATCAGTGGGACCCTTAAGGTGCGCTCCGGCACCATGACGGTGCCCTGCCCGCAACCAATCTTTGATTACTGTTTTTAAGTAACGACTGTGCTTCAGAAAACTTAACGAGTGGTTGGATGTAAGCAAACTTGAGTGAATAAAGATAAACACCCAAAGTACCCGCAGACGAAACGAGATGCGAATCAAAGGGTGGATCAAATTAACAGTAACTGTTCATGCAAATATACCTACACAAATGTACCCTGTAAATGTTACACGTGTATGGCAAAAAGGGTTATTTTATGCACCTCCTCTTGACAGTGAGTACATAATAGGGTGGCTGAAAAATAACTACATTCCCGTTGCCAGGGAGGTTTTGGGATTATACTGAGCAACTATTACTATGGGACCAACCCCGAAATCGCGAAAAAAATCTCTCGTAAGGCCCCTTCGGGCATAATAAAAGAAAAGGGCCACGCAGATGCGACTTCGCTTACGGTTAGATTAGTTTACGGTACGCCACTGTTTTAGATTGTGTTAATTTAGAAGTTAAATTTTTCACTGCTACATAGATCTTTCTGAGTATTTGATATTCTCTTTGAGATCTCCATGTGTTTCTGAGAAAAAGGGTCTTGGCAAACGAAAAAATGGATATACCTACCCTATAAGGATTCCGTTTTTGCTGACTGAATTTAGTCAGCAAAAACGTCAGTCAGTGCTGACTTACAGCCCCTAAAAAGGTAGCAATAATGTAATTTTAAATGGCTACAAATATAATGACCACCAAAACATACTTTGGTACCCTAAATAAAAAAATCATGCTTACCAAAAAAAATTACTGAACACCAAAAACATAAGGCCTAAAATTACAAAAGTACCACCGTTTTAATTACGACTGCACTTCAAATTATATTCGAATACCAAATATATTGAATGATCACCAAAAATCATTAATGATCACCAAATCTTAAAGACCAAATTAATGCGATAGTTTCACCTAAATAAACCACTATGATTACCAAACAATTTATACATATCACCAAATAAAGCAAAATGATGCCAAAATTACTAGCCGCTCCCGCTCAACCCCCCGTACCCCGCACCGCATACCTACCTAACATACTGAAATGCTACTAGAAAAGTAGGTTAGGTTAGGTTTGAACTACTATCAGTTAAGTGGGCTAGGTTAGCACTGCGACCCTTACAGAAACGAAATGCTACTAGAAAAGTGGGTTAGGTTAGGTTTGAACTGCGACCCTTACAGAAAAGAAATGCTACTAGAAAAGTGGGTTAGGTTAGGTTTGAACTGCGACCCTTACAGAAAAGAAATGCTACTAGAAAAGTGGGTTAGGTTAGGTTTGAACTGCGACCCTTACAGAAAAGAAATGCTACTAGAAAAGTGGGTTAGGTTAGGTTTGAACTGCGACCCATACAGAAACGAAATCCTACTAGAAAAGTGGGTTAGGTTAGGTTAGAAAAAGGTGACGAAGTGGATTAATTAATTTAATAGGATAACGATATATTAAATATTTGCACATTTTTAATTAAACTGTGGTTACAATTTTGGTGGTCATTTACTAATTTTGGGTTTACAATTATTATTTTGGAGTCATTTGCTTAATAGGATAGCAAGACTTAAAAATTTGGTTATAATTTTACATTAAAATGGAGTTCTAATTTTGGTGGTCATTTACTATTTTTGGGTTTAAAATGATTATTTTGGTGTCATTTTATTTAATAGGATAGCAAGATGTAAAAATTTGGTAATCATTTCACATTAAAATTGGTGTTATAATTTTAGTGATCATTTATTATTTTAGGGTGGTAAAGTAGATTTTTTTGGTATTAAATTTTACTAAATCTGGTGATCAGTTAAATAGCAGCCATTTTAAATATTGTGTAGTCTTACATCCATTGAGTTTAAATCTAACAACCCTAAGTATATCTAAAATAAAACAAGGAATATAAAAACTACCGCGCTACCCCCGGCGCAAAGGTGCCCATCACACTCGCTGCGTTACCGCGTTGAATTGTGATGGACAGCCTTTGCCCCAGGAAAAACCCGGTGCGCGGGTCAGGCGGCGACCTACTGCCCTGAGGAAGGTTATTGCATCGAGTTTAAATTGTTTATAGTTGTAGATGATTGGTAAGTAGGCCCTGATATCGACATGTCAGATCAAAGCCTGATCCTCGTCCGCCTGATTGGCCCACTACAAAGTCTTCAAACGCAACGTGAACGAAGGTTAGCATACCTACTAACTAGAGATGCACCGGATATTCGGTTACTACCCGGTATCCGGCCTATCCGGCCGTTATTAGGGTTCCGTAACTCAAAAAGGAAAAAACGGAACCCTTATAGGATCACTCGTGCGTCTGTCTGTCCGTCTGTCACAGCCTATTTGCTCCAAAACTACTGGACAAATTAAGTTGAAATTTGGCACACATATGGAAGTCCGTGACCCAAAGACGGACATGTTATAAAAACAAATGAATTTTAAGCATAGAGGGCACTTTTAGGGAGAATATGAGAAAATTAAAAAACAAAGTTTTTCAAACCATATCGTGTTACATATTAAATGAAAGGGCTTAATTTGAGGATCTCAAATATATTTTTTCTATAATTTTATAAGAAATAGTTTAGAAGTTATTTAAGAAAATAGACAAAAAATTACCATTCCCCCCCTTAACTCCGATACTACTGGGTCTAAAATTTTGAAAAAAATACACATAATAGTTCTTCACCTCTAGATGACAGGAAAACCTATTAGAAATCTACAGTCAAGCGTGAGTCGGACTTAAGAAAAAAAACACGCGGTTGGGCTGTTTTAGGAACACAGCCGTAATGGTTTACGTGAAACGTGGTGTAACGTCGTGAAACAGCTTTTGCGAAGGCCGAAGGCCGAGCTACGCGTAGGGCCGAAAGCCCGAAGCGTCCCCCAGAGACTTTTTGAAACGAACGGCCGAAGGCCGAGTTGCGGGAGGTTAGTGCTCACACACAGAACAATTATAGTACAAGTGTCTGAATGCGAAGGTCGAAGGCCCTGAAGGCCCGGAGCCTCTGACATGTGCATGCTTCCTGCAAAGGAGATCGTCGATTTTGTTCTATCTTTTGTTAAGCGATTGGGCCCGATACCTATAGATTACTGGAAAAACGTATAAGAAGTCTGCAATTAAGCGTGAGCCGGACTTAAGAATAAGAATTGCGGATAAGCTCTATCAGGGCCACAACCGCAATTGTTTACGTGAAACGTGGTGTGAACAGCTAGTGCGAAGGTCGAAGGCCAAGCTCTGCGTCGGGCCGAAGGCCTGAAGCACCCGAGAGAGGTGCGCCTCCACGTAAGGTCGAAGGATGAGCTGTAGGAGGTTAGTGATGCTCAAACAGAACAAATAATTGGTTTAAGTACGAGTAGCTGGCTGAACTGCCGTATATCAGAGGGTCTACCGCGAACACCGAAGTTCGCAAATTGCGGAGATTTCTCTTTTACTCCAATGAAACTGTAATTAGTGTGACAGAGAGAAATGCCAGCAATTTGCGAACTTCGATTTTCGTGGTTATAGCCCTGTTATCTTGAAATAACAGACATCCGCCTAACCAATGCAAAAAAATGTAGGCACTATGCTTAACACAATACTTGAACAAAATTAAAAAAAAATATTGCGTAACTATCCTCTGATACATATTTATAGATTATTAACTATAAGATATATTAACTCACATTTATGACGGGTCTAACGCTAAATTTATTCAAAAATGTATTTATTTATAATATGTGTTCAAAACGCGGAAGTTTTAAATAGTATATCCTCTGATAGCTCAGTTAATAAACACGGAAATGCCGTGGCGTGCCCCTAGCCAGCCGTGTGTGGAACAATTGAATGAACAGTTGAATGTACTTAAGAACTTCGCTTTGCTCGCTCGTTCGAAAATGTGTGCAGTACGGAACCCTTGGGACGCGAGTTCGACTCGCACTTGACCGGTTTTTTTAAATATCCGGCCGGATACCGGATAGTATCTTTGCTCGATTTCGGAGTAGTCAAATTGGATTTAAGAAACAGTCACGGTCATAATCGTACTCGTTTATTAAATTTTGAAACAATTAAAATATTCCACTCACTTGCACGAGCACTCATTTCGAACCTAGAAATCAGTCCGCGTGAATGCTCACTAGGAAACAGCTCAACGTGCACAATGCGCACCTGAAGAACCGAAAAGTAGGTATAGTTCCGCCGGCCGAGTATTCGGCGGCCGGATACCGAATATTCGGCCGATGGTCAGGTCCGGTATCCGGCCAAACAACTACCTATCCGTTGCATCTCTACTACTGACTTTACTCGAACTCAGTTTTTTGTCCTTAGTGTTACGATGGCTATCAATGTCACCCTTGTGTGAGCGATAATGCGCTAGAGTTAGACCAAGATAAGTCTGCAACAATTTTGATAGCACTCACAGTGCTAGTGTAATAACTACGTCAGTTCATACGTCATATCATAGAAATTAACGCTTAATAACACTGGCACTGCGTGTGCCATCAAAATAGTTGCAGACTTTTCTTGGTCTAACTCTATGCAAGTATTGTTTTGATGTTTATTTTTAACCCTTCACTATTCTCTACGAATTGAATGGGTAAGAGACATAATCTGATTGCAAACATATACATCTCTTTGTATGAAAACCACCATCTTTTTTTACAAAACATTTATATTTCGAGACCAACGAAACTCCTGTCTTGTCACGAGATAAGCGTAACCATATAGGTAATAATGCCCAGTCAGTGCTATATAATACTCCATGAAAATTAACTTCTTACATCTTTCAAAATTAAATAATTAAGTTTAGTTGAGTGACATAACACGGGTTTTCTAATATAATACCCGTATTCAATTACATTCCGAGAAGGCAATGTAATCTTGTAAGAAGCCTCTTATATGATTTAGGAGGACGATTCTCATTTCGTCGGGTGACAAGCAAAAGTCACTAAGTACTATCAAAAAATTAAAGTAACAATGCACTTTAATACACTTGTAACACGGTTTATTGTCCAATAATATCAATGGTGTTAGTTAGTGACTTGCTTGTCACCCGACGATTTAAGAATTCGCTACTTTTGAACTGGATTTGATATTTATTTATTTGAAATTTAAATAAGGCAACAAGACCTTACAGACCTATATGACCTTGACGGTCGACTTGGTGATTGGCGCGCATCCCATGCAACTTTCACTTCATGTCGCGTGCATCATTCAGCGTGAGCGATCATCAAGTCATATCAAAATAAATTCAAAACCGTAACAAATTGCTACATCAGAATTGGGCTCCAAAAGGCTGACCTATATCCTCGTAAGACCCAAGCCAATTTTAGCACTTTTGAATTTGGAACTTTCTTTTATTTCTATAAGAGTGCATAAGTCAAATTTAATTTGTACTTGTACAAGTACGCGGGGACTTGCGAGGATAAAACCAAGATTCCTCTGTTTCAAGGATTATTAGATAATTTTAAAACTTCTAAAATTTTCAAGATTATTTTCAATTTGACGACATCTTTTTTTAATAGACCGCTACATATCTTTAATTACTCAACAGTCTAAACATAACTATCTGTAGTTCAACGATGGCAATGACCGTCGTTAGTGACCGAAGCGTTAGCGAAACCGTTTCGGCTTGGGCAAAAATGCATTCGTATGTCCCGGTATTCTCCTCTACAGGTCGCAATAAATCACTTGAAATTTTGATAGCAGATTCTATGATTAAATATATGTTTTTATCGATTCAGGTCCTTGAAATTTTTCAAAATTGCAGAGTCATGGTGTTTCGCAAGGTCTACATCTCACAGGGCCAATAGTTAAACCGTTTAACTCCTTTATCAAACATATGGCAGAAACTACAACTCTCAACACTCACTCACTAAGCACCATACTGGGCTGGCTGAGATGCAGGATCAGTATCGCCGTTATACGCGCCACCAGCATGTGCATCCGAGGCACACGCCACCGATTAAAGTCCACTGCCAGGTGGCTTGGGTTCGACGACGGTGCCGCCTTCCACACATTGAATGAAACCCCTTTTTTACCCTACCTATGTATTTTCTACCCCTTTGCCTATATATTTTTATTGTTATGATTTTTATTACTATATTAAATGCTGTAGTTTAACCGTTTTGAATAGGGCCTTATTCAATATTCGTTTTTTACTTGTTACCTCCTGTCACACGCGCTTACATATTCACCCCTGTTACCTTCATCCGATTTCGTTCCATAAATAATTAAACAAGTAAACACTCGAGCCGCCTTACTTATGTAAGGTGTCCTAATTTCATGTCTCCAGTGGAAAAGGTCCTATGTTTATTATTATTACTTGAGCGCTTATGTTCTTTTGACTTAATTAGAATTCTTTCGGTGCGTTATTACAAAAGCTTGCCAAGACTTAATGCGCCTTACCATGACTGCCTTAGCAGTGTCAAACTGGCATATTCGCTAACGTCTGCATGACTATCTATCTATACATCTCGCTCGCAGTAATATGCGAGTACGAGCAAGATGAACACACAAATGAGCTACGAACGGTCGGGTTGAGCTGGAGCAAGGCCAGAAGGTTCGCTGAAGATAGGAAGGCGTGGCGCGAGATTGTGAAGGCCCTTTGCACCTCTGGGGTGCCATAGGACAACAACAACAACGAGCGAGATGCATAGAAAGTAAGTTACGCATACGCTAGCGAATATGTCAGTGTCAAACTGGTGATGGTGGTAGCCATGGTATAATAATATACTCCGCCTGGTACTCTATTCCGAGATTCGCGTATGACCTAACTGACACGGGCCTACGTCATCATGCTGTTTACAGGTTCTCAAACTTTAAAATGTGGGAGAATTTTAACCAACGGTGAAAATTATTTTAACGGCATTAATTTTAAGTTCTTCATGTCGAAACATAGTAAAATAAAACAAATCTAATGTATTAAACTAAACTTTATTTATCTATACAAGACAAACGTTTGAAAAACTAATTCACAGTTACACATTAATTACCAAGCTTACGACGTGATAAGTTTGGAAAACACTGCGACTGCTGACACTGAGCGAGAAGGAAATAACAATTAACACGCGTTCGACAAGGATGACGGTCAGGGCATGAAGTTATCTAGATCCGAATTGTCAAATGTGACAGCGCTATCCTGTGTTGCCAGTAATGTAAACAGAATTACCCGAACGTCTGAAATTTCTTTCGTGAATCGGAAGATATTGCTAACGAATAATTAAAAATGACGTGTTATTGTAAAATTTAAGATAAAATACATATAAATGAAAATTATAAAATTATAAAGAAATATTTTAACTTATTAACCATAGGTATAATGTACCCATGTAACATGTTATGTTGAAATAAAGTGGCAATGTTATTGTGACGTAGGCCCGTGTCACTCTGGGAATAGAAGACCATGTTTTATTAGACCATGGTGGTAGCCATACAGATAACTAGGACGATGAAATATCTCGTTCGATATTAGGGACGTGAACGTGAAGAATAATGCGAATGTTGCATTTGTAGTATTTTTAGTGAAACCCAAGAATTTAGACGAAATTAATAAGTATACGTACTTACTTACCTACTTGGTTGGCGCGATGTCCTAAAATGAGTCTTGGCCTCCAACACAAGAGCACGCCACTTTGATCGGTCCAGAGCGGTATCCCGCTTTCGCCGACGCCGAGCTCACGGAGATCTGCCTCCACTCTATCTGCCCAACGGTATTTAGGATGACCAACAGGATGGCGTCCAGTTGGTCGACCCAAGTAGGCCCTTGCAAAATTAATATAAATTATTAAAATTCACGGAACACGATCTCTCATGGAAACGCTTGACTAGATAAATTATGTCTGTTTGGTTTTCTTAATCGATTTTCGTGAAAGTTTCAATTTGTGTTAATTTTGAGATTCATCTTGTGTTATTTTTTCTATTTGCTGGAGTCATGTGAGTTTTCGACTTCTAGAGAATAGAATAGAATAGAAGAAATTTTATCCAAAAAACGCTTAGGTATTTAATCTTAACGTAAGTAGGCATTATATGAGACATACAGAAGCGTCACTGAAAAGGAAGTAAAAGCTCACAGCCTCACAGATAATTATGGACCTCTAAAGCAGGGACCGTTACCGGTATAACTAAAAATCACAATATCTCATTCCTTTCGCAATATTTCTTTGATATTATAGAATAGTATTTAGGTAAGCATAATGATTGATCACATTAGCTAAATTAAGTGCATAAATATAGGTACATAAACAACCGTGATACCGAAATTGAATACCGGTTTATTTCTATGAAAAATATACCGGTATTGGGTCCCTGCTCTAAAGTCATGCTACACTGGCATTCGCACTCAACTTGTCCACCGAGCCACGTGTAAGCAATGAGAATAACGACCAATGTCGGATCTGAATATTTCAGAGAAGTGAAATGCGTTTGAATAAACACTTTTGTTTCCGTCTTTTGTGGTAGGTATCCCCGTTGGTAGAGAGAGGTGGTGATAAAGACTGGTAATCTCTCGTCGGACTCTGTATATTATTGGATGAGTTAATTTAGCAAGATCTCTGACCCAAGTACAGATTTAGGTTCTAATTGATCTTTTCTGTACCCAAAGGTTAAGAACATTAGAGAAACAAATTTCATTTTCGTCATCAGTTGTACTGTACCTTATCACCTTATACCATGCTATGTATATATATTGTTTAAGTATTCTGGCACATAAAATAATCCTAATTCTAAGGTCCGTTTTCCTAACCTTTCGGGAAAAGAAGATACAACTTTTGTTTTTCTACACAGCCTAAGCATTAGGCATAAGATTAGATCAAATTATATCAGAAAATATAAAAATAATAGCTCTCTACTCTCATAGTTACTGGCAAGACTGCCTACCTTGTCACACTGACAGTATTATGAGATCCCTAATCGCGTTCATATTGAATGTCTCTGCACTTCGTGAGTGGCACAGAAATCAAAATCCGTGACTGTGACAAACAACAAGGAACGCAACTTACAGACTTCCAATCTCTTTTGGTTACCTGTCTCCGGCTTTACTGAAAAAACATTGTAAGGATTATGTAAGCATTAAGTAGGTAAACAATAAAAGGTAGTATTTATTTTTGTTCGATCGATTCCTGTTCCGAATTGAATGTAGGTAAGAGGGCACACGTGTAAACGGTAAACGCGTTGTTTTAACGAGACGGGACTTATCGACTACTCTCTTTAAGGTTACATTCGTATCGCGACTTCAGCAGCGTCTCTTGCAGCTTACTGCTGTCACTGTCATTCTTCTTTATAAAATAAGTCATCATCTTCCTCGCGTCGTCCCGGCTTTTTATGCAACTACTCATGGGAGCCTGGGGTCCGCTTGACAACTAATCCCGAGAATTCGCGTAAGCACTACTTTTTACGAAAGCGACTGCAGGCCCTATAAATTGAGATTAGTGAAAGACCAATGAAACCTGTGTCGAAACGTCGGTAAATAAAGGTAATAAAATAAATTCGCGATAGACCCGTCTATAAATGTGCTGAGTTAATATGTGTTCTAAACGCGAAAGTTTTAAATATTATACCTTTACTAAGTTTGGCTGCGATTAATCCTTATAAACTATGTTGAACTGCTCTGCTCTTAATCGATATGAAATTCCACGGACTCTCCTATTGAACCAGAAAACTGTTCCAGTCCATTAAAGTGAATTTCACTTAGATGAGACATTTAAAAGTCAGCATTTAAATGTGATTACTGGGCAAAGAAAACACCTGGCGCTAAAAACCCAGCGCGGGTAAAGATGCCACGGAGGTGGGAAAATCTCCGAATTGTTCAACTTGAAACAATTTGTATGTTAATTTTGAGGTTTTGGGTTGGCTTGAATAGCTATTGACAGGTTGCTTGAAAGTCTTTTTGTTGTTTTTGTATTGTTTCTGATCACTTTTTCACACATTTTAGTTGTGAATTGTTCTAAATAATAAAAGAAAAGTCCGGTTGCCAATGTTCCCACTGTATAACATTTTAGGTAAATGGGAAAAATTAAAACCAAAACTTATCCAAATAACTCTACTACGTCATATTATCATATTTTTGGGGGCGAGGGGGCAAAACAAGTCCTAGTCCCGGGAAAAAGGCATACAATTAATAAAGCAACGCCAAAATAATTTATTTACAAACAAGATAATATACAGTGGTATTACTAAAAGAAATTAATAACTAGCTTAAATCTAAAATAGGCCCTTGAGGCATTGTACCAAGGATGCTGGCGGCATTTCCTCGCTGTATTTTGGCATTGTCATTACAACCATATAACAAAAAAAAATAGAGCAACTGAATACTTTTTGGCTATACAATAGATATTAGTGTTACTTAATCCAGACGTCTGGTAAAGGTCAGAATTTTTTCTTTAACTATGATTTTGAATAATTTTACTACGAGTCCCAGACAATATACGCTAACGTCTACGTAATTTACTTTCTATAAATTTTGCTCGCACTAATATGCCAGTACGAGCGAGATGCATAGAAAGTAAGTTACGTTCACGCTAGCGTTTATGCCAGTACCAAACTAGTGGTAGCTGTAGGTCTTCTCCGTAAGTCTACACCCCATGGCCCAGTTATTGTATGCATTATTGAATTTATTTTCAATCTCGACTCGGTCGGATTTTACTTCTAACGTATATTCGCCTTATTAAGCCAGCGGTGCGATTATTGAATTTAATAAAGAAACTTGGCGAATCAAATTTAAATCCGTAGCCTAATTACATAAGTTACGGTTATGAAAACATTGCTGTATATTAGCAATTAGCATACCAGTCGGTCTAGCATGAGTTGCGTTCTCGCGCGTGACTCCATACATCAAGCGCGTCTTCAAATATGGAGTCGCGCGCGAGAACGCAACACATGCTAGACCGACAGAAACGAGCGATGTCACTGTCAATCTTCCTTTTCCGGACGCTCACTGAGCACAAAGGGTCTATCTACCCCGAACCACGTTCGACGTGATGCCTCCCAGTCACACTTATGTACGAATTTAGAAATGCGAAAGAGAGGCAACACGTCGAACGTGGCTCGCGGTATAAGCTATCAGAGCGGAGACGGCCATGTGTGCCCGGGATCGCAGACATCATTGTTAATAAATTGTATTAGCGCGAGCGAAACGCACGATAACTATATAAAATGGTTCAAACATCATTCTGATGTCAGTGTACGTTCGAATCGGCCTGCGAGTCAAATTACAAATGTCCCAGTTCGCTATGACAGCATTAATTGCTTGGCCTAGACTTGCTAACTGGGCACGGTTTTCAATTTAACTTACGACGCTGTTAACTGAGCTTTAACTGTTGCGAACTTTAGACCCGAGTTAAACTGACAGTTAGCGAGAAGGTCTTAGGGCCTCCCCACACTAGCGTCTCCCGAGCGTCGGTCATGATACTTGAATCCCCTTTGTTCCGGTTTTTTACCACGGCTTACTAAATGGTGGTGGTGTCGGCTCGTCAACTCAATCCTCTGACTTAGCGCAGGCACTAGTTTTCTTTTTAAAACACACTCTTGTTTTTATGTGTCAGATAATAAAAAGTGACAGTGCGATTGACAAGACTGCTAAAACTAGTTAAGAATCTGCCCAATACAACTGTAATTTTAGTACCAAACAAGATAAAGTCTCATTTATGTACTGCCTAATCTGTGCATTCAACAGTTATTTTAATACAATACAAAACCCGGTAGATCGGGTAGAAATTGGGCAATAGAACTGTAATTTTACTATCTGGGATATATTTTACCCATTGTAAACTTGACTTGTAATGTATGTGTACATTATTAATAATAAATATGAATATGAATAAAAATAGTGCATAAGTAGGTAGGCCTTATTGGGATATGTCCGGTTCTCTCATCTCACGATATTTTACTTCGCCGAAAAGTCACTGCTAAATATGAAATATAATTTCGTAACTAACAGAACCTAGTAAACGAACTTACAAATAAAGAAATATTTTATTAGAAAAAGTTTTATTCTTTGTAATCGAAGTCTGAATTAAAATATTCAATGTCACTTATGTTTGAGCTAGCTTCAGAACAACCATGCAGGGACACTCATCGAACTATCTTCATCAGAACTGGATGTGTTTGAATCCGGCACGTAGATTACGAATTCTTGCATATCACCTACTTAGCGGTCTTTTATTCGAGATACCGTAGGTACTTGTACACAATCCTGAAAAAATGTTTACATATAAATATTCATAAAATGGCAAGTATCAAGACTATTTGTCAGTTATTTTAAAGATCATGAATGACCTCAATGACCTTTTATTTATGTAGACGTGTGACGTTCATAGTTGACAAAATTAAAAATTGATCCAACGATTTTGACAGCTTGACAGGTTGGCGTCACCCATACGCCTAACTAACAATAGGTTCCGGAACCTATATTTAATGGCTCACAATCGTGCGCCTGGTACCATATCTAACTCAATTTACTTACATCTATGAATGACCTGCATATTTATGAAATTTAATATATTTTGAATGAATATACTTACCGATTATGTACCAGAGACTTACTTAGGGGGCTTATTAAATAGGTAATTATTTAATATTAAATACAACATCAATACCCGTGAATAGCGGAAACACGTTCCGGGACTTTTTGTAAGTCGATAGTCGGCTTTTAGCCGTTTTCTTCCCGCTGACAAAACCGAACAATGTTAAATATAATTTTCCTTGTGGTTTTATGTACGGTTTTATCGTGTTTTGAAAATATTTTATACATAAAACTTGCGGTTTTTGTTAATAACAATATACAATGACAGAAGTTTGTTTACTTTTTACAAGACAGCTGTCAAAGGTTTGATTGCCATATAAAATTTAAAATGTTAGTTCCCGTTTCTGCCACGACTCTTCTCTATCCGCACAGACTCTATCTTACCGTACAAATCTTTCTGCCATTTTTTGCGGGGGGAAAGGTGCACACAGTCGCACTTCTCACACACTTACATACAAAATCCAATCTGTAATGACGACACAAATACATAGAAAATGACACACGTCAAAGACAAATCTTGCAAACCTCGATCTCTTTATGTGTACGGACGAGTCACAAGTGGCACAACACGCACACTAACACATTTTCGTCGAAGTATTTTATTGTATTCTGACAGATGAGAAGTCGGATTTGTCGCTCGACCGATCCGCAATTTGTACTGGGCGAGCAAAATCGATAAATCCAACAATTACATGAGACTAAAATATAATAATTGTGTTTAAATGTAATTAAACGTATGATAATATATGTAAAAAAATATTACATGGAAATGTAACACCTTCTTTTTGTAAATTTGATGTCTCCGACCTCTTTTTACGACAAAAAACCGAGCAATTAGGCATTTTTTCTGCTGCTGTGTTCACGCGCGCGTCTGGACTCGGTCTAGTGAAAAATCCGAGCGCAACTAGTTTTATTACCCGCGCTAGATCAGTTGATCTTCTACCTAGGCAGAGGGGAAATAGTGCGAATGCCGCCTCCCTTCCGTGTTGCTCGAAGAGACAACTCTATGGCTGCTGTTCGACGCAACTGCGCAGCGACGGCATTTTCCATAGAGTTGACTAGACGCCGATGCTGGGGAGATGCTAGTGTGGGGTAGCTCTATAACACGTTCGAAATCACCAACAGTGTAAAATATTTTACAGATTTATTTAGGTTCTAAAATGTCTCTACTTTTACCAAAATTTAAGAACGTCGGTGAATCATTTTTTTTTATAGTGTAGTGGCAAACAAGCATACAGCCTCCCTGATGGAAGATGGACACCGCAGCAGCGTCTAATCCCAGAGATCTCACTTTGTTTATTTATAATGTGATGACAAACAAACATACGAACCGCCTGATGGAAGGTGGTTACCGCAGCAAACTCTTCAATCTCAAATACCTCATGTGCGCGTTGCCGACCCTTTAGAAATCTGTAATGGTAACATTCCATTTGCACTACCGCACTACCGGTACTGAACGCGTCGCTGTCATTGTCAATTTCCATAGTAAAATTGACAGTAGTGCAGCTGTCGTTGGAAATGGAATGTTACCCTAACGGTTTATATTGGCTGATTTCGGTCCATGATCTTGGTATGAATGTGACTGTGACATTTTTGATTATGACGCACGAGTTAACCGTTAGTGAGGTCAATTTCAAGGTCATTGGCTATTGTCAGGGTCTTAAGACAGGTGTGATCGCCATTACACTTCAGTGAACATTATGAAGGTTTCCAAAGAGGGTCATCTTTTGTTCGGCACCCGGCCCGTAAAGATAAGCTAGATTGTGCCCGTATCCGCACTTATAAAAATATTTTCACAACGTTTATTATAACAGAACCTGTAAAATGTTGCCATATTATGTGACTTAAAAAGCAAACTAATTTAATTCAAATATTTATTTCAGTGTTGGGATCCATAAAATTGTTAAGGCACGTATCCACTATGAAGATTTTTGCATTATTATTGTACATAGAAAACATCCATTATTTAGAAGCAAATATTGGTGATAAACACACAATTAAATGCATTTACAGATTCGAACCAGGGACCTTCTGCTTTGTAGGCAGGGTCACTATCGATTGACTAGCGGCCCGATTCGAACTTAGATTAATATTAATTCTAGAATCGATATGGATTAGATATATGTCAGTGGCAAAAGTGACGTTTATTCAAACAAAAACGACGTTCTAATCGGGCCAGCCATTGCGCTAAAAACTACCCACAGCGAGATTTAAAGAAAACTTTTATTCAATCCAAACTACTTTTATACTATTAGCATTTTCAAATTACTCCATTTTCCGTTTTCATTGTACCACCACGTAGAAAATTGTATCTGACAGAAACATCCCGTAACTTAAGCCATTTTAGAATCAAAGAGCATTGTAACTTTAAAGCGAAAAAATCCAAGTTGATTCTGAGGGTATTTTAAAAGCTTTTCACTTTGTTTGGAAACTACGCTTTTTAATCGTATTAAATGGACTTTCGGTGAAGTTTTGAAAAATTTAAAGCCGGTGCTTTTGCGATGACGATGGTCCTTTCAAAGGCTTGAAGTTTAAGCTTTGTTGCTTGTAGGTCCTTATTTACTTTTTTTACTTTTAGAATTTGAACTAAAAATACTCCAACATGACTGCTGACAAACGCCAATCGAAAAATAATAAATATGGGGATGACAGATACGACGAAGAGTCGCCTTCATCATTTCCATACATTATTTGAGTTAGACCATGAAAAGTCTGCAGCGATTTTAATAGCCCACGCAGTGGAAGTGTTATTTATACGTCAGAATTTCATAGAAGTATACTTCTTATGACGTTTAATAATAACCCTTGCACTGCGTGGGCTATCAAAATCGCTGCAGACTTTTCATGGTCTACCTCTATTATAAAAGATAGTCACTTGGCTAAGCCCCCTGTTCAAATTTTAACCAGTCAATCCTTAGGTACTCACTAATAAGTCCCTATCCCTTCAGTATGCGGTATACAAACCCCAGAATCGTGTAAGCCCTACTTCATTATGTTAAATGGGGCATTATCTATGAAAAGGGACCTTATTGTCGATGCCGCTTACGCCGCACAACGTCGCGGGGCATTGTATTTATATCAGAGCATCGTTAATAATGGCGTAAGCGCCATCGACAATAAGGTCCCTTTTCATAGATAACGTCACAAATATTCTCACGTTTCCCAGTCTTTATATTTACGAAGTCGCATTATACATTAAGTCTCATTAAGTCTGGCCGATTCTCCTATTTCAATATTTATCGTCAAAAACATAAAATAAACTCTAGGTCATGTAAAACTGCATTACTAGAGAAAACCTTTTGACATTGGAAATGTCTTTTCGTTCGCTCCAGTATACGGTCCGATTTCACGAAAAAGTGCGATCCCCTTATATCTCGGAAAGTTGTGAAGATATGATATTAAAAAATAGGCTCAAAATACGCATAATCACGAGAGCTGTAAGGTGCAAAAATAATTATTCGAGAAAGTCAAAAACAAAAAAAAGTTATGGTCGAAATAGTGAAAATAAAATTCAATTTTTTCCGAATTTTTGATTTTGGTGCTCGATAATTTGGAAACGAAGAATGATATCAAAAATTTGAGAAAAATGGCTCTGGACAATTTAGTCAGCTACAATTTGAGCCTAAAACAAAGACGATCGGGTTAAGGGTTTGCCCTGTAGCCTAACCTTAAAATAGTCAAAAAATCAGAACGACATTTTTCACAGGACATTTATGACTTCATGTTTCGCAGAGTTCGTTATCGGTGTTTGTTGTGAATTATCGGGATTATGACGGCAGAATAACACTTGCACTGCGTGGGCTTTCAAAATCGCTGCAGATTTTTCTTGGTCTAACTCTATCTATCCTGTTTGAGACGGGCGTAGATAACGCACTATTCGACAATCTATGCATTCTTGTGGTGGTGGAAATAAAAATAGAGGTAGAGGTAGAGGCAGAGGCAGAGGCAGAGGCAGAGGCAGAGGCAGAGGCAGAGGCAGAGGCAGAGGCAGAGGCAGAGGCAGAGGCAGAGGCAGAGGCAGAGGCAGAGGCAGAGGCAGAGGCAGAGGCAGAGGCAGAGGCAGAGGCAGAGGCAGAGGCAGAGGCAGAGGCAGAGGCAGAGGCAGAGGCAGAGGCAGAGGCAGAGGCAGAGGCAGAGGCAGAGGCAGAGGCAGAGGCAGAGGCAGAGGCAGAGGCAGAGGCAGAGGCAGAGGCTGAATAGTTGATGGAAATAAGTTTAGCACCTGCTTGAGCTTTTGGTAAGATTTAGTTTTTATTTAATTTAGTAACTTTAATTGTCCGTGAGTTTCCTCTGGGAGAGCCCCTGCCGGGCAAGGAAGATTCACGTGACAATTTGGCGCCCTACGTGGGGCTTGAACTGGTGGAACATTGTTATGAGGTTGGTGTACGCTTTCCTTCCGTCCTAGAAGCATTTCCAAATTTAAAGTTAAAGAATTTAGTAGAATCATATGTGATGGCAAATGATAATTTAGGGACTAACAAATTTAGATAGGTCTGCTTGTAAATCATTTTAGAACCATTTCTGGCACGACCCAGCTCTGTCGTCTGACATTATTAAAATACTAGCTGTGCCCGCGGCTCCGCCCGCGTGGGATTCGGTCTGTGTCGGTAAGCGGCTAATTTCTAATCCTAATTTCTCTCCCTCTCCCCTGGAGGCGGAACTTGAAGTAAAGTTGACAGATGGATATGCTAGAGGACTGTATCCACTGTGTCCAGATAAAATATTTTACAATTACCTTATTAATCTCCAAGAGTCTAGGCTCTAAAATACAATTAGGCTCGGGGGCTAAAGTGCTAAATAGCCTTTTAGCCTTTTAGGCGTCAAGAGATGAGGCGTGCCCTAAAAAAAGAGCTAAAAGGCTCGAGTCCTTTGGATCACTACCTTTATCATATGTTAGAAAGTCATTGAAAACGCGAGCGAATGAGCGCGACAATTTTTCGATGTAAAAAAACGCAATTCGATAGACAGTTGTACATGTTTACTTTTAGTATGGAAATCAGTCACATCATTATATCACGAAAATTGAATGTCACTTTTATCATATCTTAGAAAGTTATTGAAACCACGAGCGAAGCGAGCGCGAAAATTTTTCGATATAAAAAAAACGCAATTGGATAGACGGTTGTACATGTTTACTTTCAGTATGGAAATCAGTCACATCATTATATCACGAAAATTGAATGTCACCTTTATCATATGTTAGAAATTCATTGAAAACGCGAGCGAAGCGAGCGCGAAAATTTTTCGATATAAAAAACGCATTTTGATAGACAGTTGTACATTTTTACTTTTAGTATGGAAATCAGTCACATAATTTTATCACGAAAATTGACAGTGCCGCAGCAGTAACGTTGCAACAGAGTACCTAATGCTGATGCAGTCGCCACCCGAATGTCACCTTTATCATATCTTAGAAAGTTATTGAAAACGCGAGCGAAGCGAGCGCCAAAATTTTTCGATATAAAAAAACGCAATTTGATGGACAGTTGTACATTTTTACTTTTAGTACGGAAATCAGTCACATCATTTTATCACGAAAATTTACAGTGCCGCAACAGTAACGTTGCAACAGAGTACCTAATGCTGCTGCAGTCGCCACCTGAATGTCACCTTTATCATATCTTAGAAAGTGATTGAAAACGCGAGCGAAGCGAGCGCCAAAATTTTTCGATATAAAAAAACGCAATTTGATGGACACTTGTACATTTTTACTTTTAGTACGGAAATCAGTCACATCATTTTATCACGAAAATTTACAGTGCCGCAACAGTAACGTTGCAACAGAGTACCTAATGCTGCTGCAGTCGCCACCTGAATGTCACCTTTATCATATCTTAGAAAGTGATTGAAAACGCGAGCGAAGCGAGCGCGAACATTTTTCGGTATAAAAAAACGCATTTTGATAGACAGTTGTACATTTTTACTTTTAGTATGGAAATCAGTCACATCATTTTATCACGAAAATTGACAGTGCCGCACCAGTAACGTTGCAACAGATTACCTAATGGTGCTGCAGTCGCCACCCGAATGTCACCTTTATCATATGTTAGGAAGTCATTGAAAACGCGAGCCAAGCGAGCGCGAAAATGTTTTGATATAAAAAACGCATTTTGATAGACAGTTGTACATTTTTACTTTTAGTATGGAAATCAGTCACATAATTTTATCACGAAAATTGACAGTGCCGCAGCAGTAACGTTGCAACAGAGTACCTAATGCTGATGCAGGCGCCACCCGAATGTCACCTATATCATATCTTAGAAAGTTATTGAAAACGCGAGCGAAGCGAGCGCCAAAATTTTTCGATATAAAAAAACGCAATTTGATGGACAGTTGTACATTTTTACTTTTAGTACGGAAATCAGTCACATCATTTTATCACGAAAATTTACAGTGCCGCAACAGTAACGTTGCAACAGAGTACCTTATGCTGCTGCAGTCGCCACCTGAATGTCACCTTTATCATATCTTAGAAAGTGATTGAAAACGCGAGCGAAGCGAGCGCCAAAATTTTTCGATATAAAAAAACGCAATTTGATGGACACTTGTACATTTTTACTTTTAGTACGGAAATCAGTCACATCATTTTATCACGAAAATTTACAGTGCCGCAACAGTAACGTTGCAACAGAGTACCTAATGCTGCTGCAGTCGCCACCTGAATGTCACCTTTATCATATCTTAGAAAGTGATTGAAAACGCGAGCGAAGCGAGCGCGAAAATATTTCGGTATAAAAAAACGCATTTTGATAGACAGTTGTACATTTTTACTTTTAGTATGGAAATCAGTCACATCATTTTATCACGAAAATTGACAGTGCCGCACCAGTAACGTTGCAATAGATTACCTAATGGTGCTGCAATCGCCACCCGAATGTCACCTTTATCATATGTTAGGAAGTCATTGAAAACGCGAGCCAAGCGAGCGCGAAAATGTTTTGATATAAAAAACGCATTTTGATAGGCAGTTGTACATTTTTACTTTTAGTATGGAAATCAGTCACATCATTTTATCACGAAAATTGACAGTGCCGCAGCAGTAACGTTGCAACAGAGTACCTAATGCTGCTGCAGTCGCCACCCGAATGTCACTTTTATCATATCTTAGAAAGATATTGAAAACGCGAGCGAAGCGAGCGCGAAAATTTTTCTATATAAAAAAACGCATTTTGATAGACAGTTGTACATTTTTACTTTTAGTATGGAAATCAGTCACATCATTTTATCACGAAAATTGACAGTGCCGCAGCAGTAACGTTGCAACAGATTACCTAATGGTGCTGCAGTCGCCACCCGAATGTCACTTTTATCATATGTTAGGAAGTCATTGAAAACGCGAGAGAAGCGAGCGCGAAAATTTGTTGATATAAAAAACGCATTTTGATAGACAGTTGTACAATTTTACTTTTAGTATGGAAATCAGTCACATCATTTTATCACGAAAATTTACAGTCCTGCAGCAGTAACGTTGCAGCAGAGTAATGCTGCTGCAGTCGCCAACCGAATGTCACATTTATCATATCTTAGAAAGTTATTGAAAACGCGAACGAAGCGAACGCGTAAATTTTTCGATAATTTTTGGTGCCCCTAGACAATGATGCCCTAAGCAAGTGCTTATTTTGCTTAAAAGAAAATCCGGCACTGCAAATGACAATGTTTTTTTTTTTCAAAGTACCCACCTTCGTGGCCATTATTAAGTGCTTAAGGAGGCGATACGTATGGATATGGATGCGATATAATTACGATTAGGTATAATTTATGACGGAGAAAATAAATCATTTTATGCAATTATACGCGTGTTGATATATGTGTTTATTTTACCACTACGTAACTATGGTAAACTCATTTTTTCTTGGTTACCTACTTAATGTTTACTCAGTTCCCCAAAAGATGGCACTGTGCAATGAGGGGCAATTAATATACTGTCGTTTAATTATGTTGTATTATTAAATCAACACAATTATTCAATTAAATTTGTTGATATCCGTACGATTGATTGAAATTTTAGAAGAGGGGTCTTCTAAACTTAGAGTTAATTTGGCAAAATCCTTCCTCGATGGCTTATTTATGTCAAATCGTATTAAATTCAGCGCCATTTGTTAGTTTACCAGAGTAATCTATAGTGTTAGTACATATTTGAAAAAAGTTTGCCCCTCCTTCCTAAGTAGCGCCATACGATTCAGGGGCAAACTTAAGTCAATCGAGTGTTGTGGCTACCCCCCCCTTTTAGGGGTTGAATTTTTATAGCCTATAACCTGGCCGGGGATTTTCTCGACAGATTAGTAAAGTTTTCATCAAAATCCGTTCAGCCGTTTTCACGTGATGCGCGTTCAAATAAACAGACAAACAGATAAACAGATAAACAGACAAACAGACAAAAATTCTAAAAACTGTTGGAACGTGTTCTGTTATCAATTCTAAGTATCCCCAGCCAACTTTTTTTCAAATATCTTCCATGTACAGACTTTCGACCCTATTATATGTATAGAAGGTGCTTATGCTAGCTTAATGATTTACATGTAGAATAACTGCCCGTGTTCGAATTAGTAATAAATGATGTGTCACAAAAACTAACTTTCATTCATGTCCTTTATTGACCTGAATAGTTGATGGAAATAAGTTTAGCACCTGCTTGAGCTTTTGGTAAGATTTAGTTTTTATTTAATTTAGTAACTTTAATTGTCCGTGAGTTTCCTCTGGGAGAGCCCCTGCCGGGCAAGGAAGATTCACGTGACAATAAGGGTTCCGTTTTTTGCCATTTGGCTACGGAACCCTAAAAACGACGCAAAAAATCACGTTTGTTGTATGGGAGCTCCACTTAAATATTTATTATAATCTGTTTTTAGTATTTGTTGTTATAGCGGCAACAGAAATACATCATCTGTGAAAATTTCAACTGCCTAGCTATCACGGTTCATGAGATACCTACAGCCTGGTGACGGACAGACAGACAGACGGACAGCGGAGTCTTAGTAATAGGGTCCCGTTTTTACCTTTTGGGGCGGAACCCTTACAAGGATAAATTATTCTAAGACTTTCATCATATAAGTTTTAAAAAGGAGAAGGATTTTCCATGCCTAAGTATAAGGATAAAGTACAAAAATTTGGCGCACGTATTATAGGAAAAATAATATAAATCGATTGCATAAAAAAATAAAACAAACTTAACACATTCAGGGCCAAGAACCCGACTGTCGGGTACACTGTTCGTAGCGACTACGCGCTACATATACGGCGAAACCGTGGCTACGCGCTACGAGCGTAACCCGTAGCACTTAGTGGCAATGAATTTATTTATTCTAATTTCGAACGAATTTATTCCAATGTAAAGTACTTACCTTATATTGTAAAAGTAAAAAAAAAAAACGGGGTTAACATTAACACTGGTTTATTTGAGTGTTGTGTGCGGTACGAATGAGCATGTCGAAGGTAAATTGTGTCTCGCCTGACACAGGCTAAATGTTTTAGGCACAATTTGCAGCCCCTGTCTCTCTTATGGTTTAAAAGGGTGTGTGAGAGAAACAAAGCAATTTTAATAATTCGTATAAAGTGTTTTGATTGAATTGGGACAGTTAAAATATGGGCGACGGTGGATGTCGCTGCTGGTTTATTTTTCAATATGTGTTTACTGATCTTAAACCTAGACCATGGTCTCAATTCTGTGACAGAAGAAAAATTCTATATGTTCTACTTTGTTACAAATCATGTCCTGGGACAAAGACGTTAAATTTCCTCTTTTACTCGTTTTCAATCCAATTATAGCTTTGCTTAGGCGTCACAAACCCGGTTTCACCAAAATCGAAAAAACCGGAAATACCGGGTTTACAGCTATGTACCTTTATTAATCGCCCTTCTCTCACACAGCCCGATATACCAATTTCCACTTGCAAGGACATCATCTATTGTATTAATTATGTAGGTACAAAATTTCATCTCACAATACATCTCAACTGAATTTACACTTCAACAGAGAGCAATACCATATTTTAGTCTCAGCTAAATAGTTCACTTAACAATATTATGTTAGTTCGAAACTTTTATAGTTTTTATGTACCTACTATGATTAAACTTTCCTAAGTGCTTTCCTAAACCGACCGCTTACGAACTCTCAAATAAGTTAAAATACTTAGAGCGCTGAAATTTTCGAGACCGTATAAGTTAATATACTTTCAAAGTTACAGTGCAGCGGACTAGATGCAATCAAAAGTATTGATTCAAGTAATTCAGCTCGATAGCTCTTGAATTTTACATGACGTTGCTTGTGCAATGTTAAATGGAGATTGGGGATGTGATCCCTTTCAAATTTACTACGGTTTCCTTTTTAAACGAAAGCTTATGTACGTTCTGAGTACCCAAAGATAGGTAAGGTAAGATGGGTAGACAAACACTTAAAATATGGAATTCTCATACTGTTTGTCTTGCCCCGAGCAAAATAAATTATATTCGGCTTACCCCACTAATATACCTAAATATTGTAGGACAATTTTATCTTAGTTAAAACACTAAAAAAAACAACGGGTTGCACTCCGGGAGTGCCAGCAGAAGTGAAAACTCAATGACATTGTAAAACAGTTTTTCGATCAGGTCACGTGTCCGTCTTACGTCTTACGAATCTTACGGTCACGTGACCTGTCGCGAGTTTAACATTTTTTCCCCGTCACAAAAAGTGCACAGCGCCGCTAAAGAAGTTTTCACTTCAAAAAACGTTATAATCAGGAGTAATTTATGCAGGAGTGCAACGGGCAAAAATAACTTATTGTACTTTTATACCCACATTGTAAAACCCTAACCTAAGAGCCAAGTTAAATAAAGGATAATAACCTACAAATGTAATTACAATTGCAATCATGCATTATAGAAACGTCATTCTACCGTGAGATGAATTAAGATACCATGTTCAGTAATAATGAAGTTTTTATATAAACACACGTCGAGTTTGCAATACATTTTCATATTGATAACAATTATTCTACAATGTAAGTATCTGTGTGTCTGTACAATTACGTAGCTAAAACTCATTTATTAACATATTTAAACAAATAAAAAAAAAAGTTACTGTACTTACGAGTTTTTTCTTCTATTGGTATAAAATCTTACTTATGTACTTGTCAAATGGTCTTAGATTGTAAATAAGTTCAGGAAAATAGCAATTATAAATAAACTATTGTTATATTAAATATATGTATTAAGAACGGGTCACTCGCGTATTTTAAGTCGCAAAACGCTCGTCATGTTTCACTCCGTACCGTGGAGTGTCATCAGGAGCTTGCGTTTACGGTGACGGACAGGCGCAGACTGCGGGCCGTAGCCCTCCGCGACCGATGACTGCGCAGGCGCCGGTGGCGGCAGGGGGAGCGAGAAACTACCCTCGTTTAACTATTAAACTATTGTTGCAGTAACCAAAGCAGAACGTAGGATCCTAGAAGGAAAGGAGCCCACAAACGACAGGAATTATGTGGTAAGTTATTGGTGATACAGTCAGTCTAAATGTGAATGTGTTAATTATACAGGATTTTGACTCTTGGAGACCCTATACATCTCTAAGGATAATTTGATAAACTATGTAATCTTATAGTTCTGACACCTAGAGACATTTACACCCCTAAATATTATAGTTTTTTTTTTGTGTTTTTGTATCTGTATTTTTTTATTTTATTGTTATAGTTTTTTTTTATGTAATTCGACATTAAGAGACCATATACATCTCTAAGTCATTGTAATACGTTAGTTTGAATTGGTAGTTGCAGTTGTATTTTATAAAATTGTTGATGTATTGTTATTATTTTTGCTTGTATGTAAATTCAATGTTGACGTGTAAAAGTGCCCTTGTGGCCTATTTGCTGAATAAATGTTGAAGTTTGAATGCACAATGCATTAAACCAGCGTTCGGCAACAAACGGCCCGCGGGACCCCCTGGTTATTTTGTAAGTATGTAATATTGTCAAACAACAATGTCTGATAAAGTCACACATATTAACAAAGTGCGGCCCGCGTCAACTTCCTTAACTACTATGTGGCCTTTCGCTGCTAAAAGGTTGCCGACCGCTGCATTAACCTCTAGCCGCCCATACGTCAAACCTTGCCAAGTAAAATGAAATTTTATTTTGTCAACACAAAGTTCAAATTAGAATGGAACAGGAGACCTTTTTATAGGTCTCTGGGCGGCAATACTTGTGTTCAATATAAATATTCAGAAGCCCTAGTGTACATTTCATTCGATAACGTGAAAAGCGTTCGCGTTTGCGTTATGTCTATTTTTAAGTATGGGAATTTAAACAGCGCGCCAAGCTGGACGTTTTGGTATCAAAATCCCATACAAAATGACACCGCAAACGCGTCACGCTATCGAATGTAAATTTACACTAGGTGTTACAAGACGTGTGAAGTTTATCCTTATTTTTTAAGGAAAGACTCAAGCTGCTGCATAGCGTCCTCTAGTTTTTGTTATGGCTTTTTTGTTTCTAAAGTTTAACTTCTCTTCAAAAACACGCGCAATGATGACCGGTTAAACCTGGAGTTACCATGGTTACCAGTACAATTTGACACTGGGTTAACGGTTTAACCGCTTAACCCCGGGTTAGGTTAGGTTAGGATTGGTGCAAGTGCCTTATTACATTAAGATTGCAGGCAAATACTGCAATCCAGCACTTGTCATGTTATCTTCAGCGATGTATTGTTTCTTTTTTTACATAGGTGTACTTCATTAAAGCGAACGCCTCCATACTATACGACACATGGCTCTGCGGCGGGGCCATAGTCAGCCCCTGGTACATCATAACCTCGGCCGCCTGCGTCGAGGATGTCAAATACATGTACGCCATCGCGGGCTATTCGAGATATGTGACTTATGATGAGCTCGATCAAGACCCGTGCGCTAGTTATTCTAGGAGGAGGGTCGTATTCAAGTGCTTACCTATGGGTGAGGTATTTATTTATTTTACCTTTATTGCACAAAAGAAAACCTTACAGTACAAAAGGCGGACTTAATGCCATAAGCCATTCTCTACGTCAACCTTTAGGCAAAGCAGAGAGATTGTGGACGGTGCTACTTTAACAATAACAACAAATATACGTCATATAGGAAATAACAAACCATACATACGCACATATAAATATACATACATATAAATATACATACTTATATTACATATAACGGATATGTCCTTAAACTACGTCCAAGACCACCGGTGGACGGGCAGCAGCGTCCCTCAAATTCGATGTACTCGACTGCGATCGCCAACCCGCCTGCCAAGCGTGGCGATTATGGCATACACCCCCCAAAGGGGGAGGCCTATGTTCAGCAGTGGACGTCTTATGGCTGAGATGATGATGATGATGATGATGAAGATATTACATATATAATAATATTATATAGGTACATAAATAAAGACATAACATATAGAGCTTGTACATACATTAAGAATCTTTCATTCTGCTAGCAAAGAAAGCACGTAAAGATTTTTTAAATGCGAACTTATTTGGAAACTATACTTATTAAACTTATATAGACAGATATACAGACAGAGACAGAGATAAGATATAAAAATCGCACACTCTTGCCTTATGTGCATTATGATCTACTCAACGAAGACATATATGCGCTAATTATACGAAGAGAAGGATCATATTCAAGTGCTTACTTAGAGCTGAGGTATATAGACAGATATACAGACAGAGACAGAGATAAGATATAAAAATCGCACACTCTTGCCCCTCGGCTACCAGGGGGCCGATTTTTGAAATTCGTGCGCTCGATTTCGTCACTCGAAAATCGGCGGAAAACAGTGAAATGCTAATTAATGAAATACGAGCGATAGAAATTGGGAATCGAGTGGTATTGACCAGTCGTTTTCAAT
Source organism: Cydia splendana (assembly GCF_910591565.1). Taxonomy (NCBI): domain Eukaryota; kingdom Metazoa; phylum Arthropoda; class Insecta; order Lepidoptera; family Tortricidae; genus Cydia; species Cydia splendana. Next base: position 8,582,306 of record NC_085980.1, on the reverse strand, counting down.
TCTGTTAGTAGAATTTAAATGCCGGGTACTGGAGATATTATTGAACGAAATACACGAAATCGAGCGGTCGAAATTCAAAAATCGGCCCCCAGCGCTCTTTAATTTTTAGGGTTCCGTACCAAAAAGGTAGAAAAGGAACCCTTATGGTGCAACTCTGTCCGTCTGTCCGTCCGTCACATCGCTAAATATCTCGAGAACTTTATACTTATTTAACATACATTTCAGATTACAAATTTGACTATCCAAGGGTAGAACGCTGGGCGAATATCGACCTGGCGCTAGTGAAAGTGGAAAAACCTTACGACTTCAACGACGAGTCATTCCTCGACCATCAGTGCACGTACATACCCAACCAGATTGATATCAACTATGATATAAATCTACAAGCCGATGGCACTAATGCTATTGTGTTTGGGTGGGGACATCGAGAGAAATGGAGAGAAGTGAGATTGTTTAATAATTAGGGTTCCGTACCCAAAGGGTAAAACGGGACCCTATTACTAAGACTTCGCTGTCCATCCGTCCGTCCGTCCGTCCGTCCGTCCGTCCGTCAGTCCGTCCGTCCGTCCGTCCGTCCGTCTGTCACCAGGCTGTATCTCACGAACCGTGATAGCTAGACAGTTGAAATTTTCACAGATGATGTATTTCTGTTGCCGCTATAACAACAAATACTAAAAACAGAATAAAATAAAGATTTAAATGGGGCTCCCATACAACAAACGTGATTTTTGACCAAAGTTAAGCAACGTCGGGAGTGGTCAGTATTTGGATGGGTGACCGTTTTTTTTTTTGCTTTTTTTTTGTATTTTTTTTGCATTATGGTACGGAACCCTTCGTCGGTTTTTTTTCATTTTCCCTGTTGTGAATGTGGCTCATTGTTTGTATGTGAAGCGGGTTGAAAGTTTTAGTTTCTAGTACTTCAAGAGAAGTATTCTTTCGAAATTCAAAATTATTTATTTTTACATACATGTCACAAATCCCCTGCATTTATGGAACCACCCGGTAAGCAAATAAATGCCTGTGTTGGGAGAAACTTCAAAGTCTTAACTTTCGAAGTATTATTTTTTAACTTTTTAACGATTTTTGGTTCAAAATGGACTTCCACTGTCGTACCTATAATTTCTATTCCGTTATTTAACTGCTGAATCCGTAAATCTAATACCTTTAAACGAGCAATTCTTGTTTATTTATTTATCTATAAGCGGTGGTAGCCGAGTGGATATGACGTCCGACTTTCAATCCGGAGGTCGCGGGTTCAAATCCTGGCTCGTACCAATGAGTTTTTCGGAACTTATGTACGAAATATCATTTGATATTTACCACTAGCTTTTCGGTGAAGGAAAACATCGTGAGGAAACCTGCATACATCTGCGAAGACTTTCAAAGGTGTATGTGAAGTCCCCAATCCGCATTGGGCTAGCGTGGGGACTATAGCCCAAGCCCTCTCGCGCATGAGAGGAGGCCTGTGCCCAGCAGTGGGACGTATATAGGCTGAAATGATGATGATGATGATATATATCTATATATATATATATATATATATATATCTATATATATATATATCTATATATATATATATATATATCTATATATATTTCGGTGATCTCGGAAACGGTTCTAACGACTTCGATGAAAACTGCTATATGGGGGCTTTCGGGGGCGATAAATCGATCTAGCTAGGTCTTATCTCTGGGAAAACGCGCATTTTTGAGTTTTTATATGTTTTCCGAGCAAAGCTCGGTCTCCCAGATATTGATATTTATACATTGAAACTTTTGTGAAAGTTATTTCAAGAAATACCTATTTTACTCCACTAAAAATTGGCAATTCTAGAGATTGACAGAAAACCTATGCTGGTGCCACCTGTAAAATACTTCGACCGTGCCATTGAGCAGTGTTTTTCTAACTTCAGACGAATGACACATTGGACCACAACGAGAAGGATCTGCAATACGGATCAGTCAAACTCGCCTCCAAAGAAGACTGTATGGACCAGTTCGACAACCAGATGTTGAGGGGTATAATAGAAAAGTACATGATATGCAGCATAGATAAGGGTAATCTCGATGACGCGGGAGAAATTATTGGAAGTGACGAATTACCTGAGGATTATTATAAAAGAGATTGCGGGCCGGGGGCCTTGAGGATGGGAAGGAAGGTAGGAGAGTGGAATTAGTAGTAGTTTACAAGGGGGCAAAGTTGTTGCAAATATTGATTCCCGAGCAAGCGAAAGTTTCCAAAATTGAACCACGAGCGTAGCGAGTGGTTTATAAAATGGAATCTTGAGCGTTGCGAGGGTTTCAAGGCACGAGGGTCAAACAAATTTCGCCACCTATAGTTCGTTTTTTTTAGCATTAGAAATAAGGTAAACAATCTTGATGTGTCTTTTACTTGAAAAACAAGTTTTAAAAATAAGTTACGACAAATATGGAACAATTATGAATTTAATACGATCATTTATATTCTTCTGCATTCATAAGTAATAGCTACTGATTTTTAAAAAGCGTTTTTCAATTAAAAGACATGTCAAGATCGCTTACCTTCTTTCAAGTTCTTTCTAATGCTAAAAAAAACGAAGTATAACTAGTGAAACACAAAAATTTTCACCACACATGGAAAATACTAACTGTAAAATATCAAACAAAATCAATGCAACATGAATATTATTAAATATTTATAATTCAAAATCATCATTTGTAAGTCAATTCTACCAGTCAACTTAAGGAAACCACTCAAAATTTGCATTTGATTACTATGCTTCTAATTTTTCATATCTCATGCTCTGAAAGTGGGTCGTCGTTGTTGTTCTAAAAGGTGCGCAGAAAGTGATACGTTTATGCTCTAGCGCAGAAAAGTGGTGTACTCCTCTGCGCCCCCGTCCCACGAACACTGGGTGGAAACAAAATGGAAAAATAGTGTCTTTATTTCCTCGCCTGGAACAATTGGTAATTGTTTAATTTTACTAATCCCACGTTGATCCTTTTTTTACAAAAATGATGTAAGTAAATTGTTAAAAACAAATTATTCTTGATTTCTTTCGTTGAATTCTATTTACTCGATTTCATAAGGCGGGAACTAAAAGGAATACACCAAAAATATTTTTTTAAACCTTACACTTGCGTAAATGAGCAAGGGCAGAATCTTATACAGCCACAGTTAAACGTTTGTACGATATTAAGTTGGTTTGTAAAGTTATTTAGCACTATATTCATGAGAATAAAATAAAATACAAGATAAAAATTTCTTATATTATTAATTAAATTGTTATTTAATATTTAAAATACTTTTATTATGTTATTACGTGGTGCGGCGCACCAAGGTCGCGGTGCGGTCCGGTAGTCTGTTGCGGCTTTTAGAACGAAAAAGTATAAAATTAAAAAGTAAGAGGCAATGCCGCTGATTTTCATACTATGAATATCAGCAAATAATTTTAAAATTACCTACTGCAGTTTGTTAAAAAATGTGTGTTTTCGTAAATATTGCAATCTAAATGATTTTCGCTAGGGGTTATTAATCTTCACACATGTAAAGTCTCCGATTGCAAGTAAGTCCTAAGGAAAAAAATCATGGCCGTAGGTCTATTGGGTACTTTAATTACTGATTTTGCGAAATTGCCTTGTCTTGTTTGGTTTCCACGCATTCGATATGAAAAGTAGAGTGTTTAACTCGGGTGAAAGGCACCATTTCCGTCTCGGACTATTGGCGCTCTCACTGCGTTCGAGCGCCAAACTACCTCGACAGAAATGGGTGCCTTTCAACCCTTGGTTAACAATCTACTATTTCACCGTACCAGCTGTAAAGGCTCTCGGCTGTTGCATATTATTCACACGTGTGGCAAAGTAATCAAATGCATATTTTGAGTTGTTTTCTTGTTTGCTAGTTGAATTGACTTTTAAATGATGATTTAGAATGATAAATGTTAAATAACATCCATTCGGATTTGATTTGTTTTTTTTTGATATTTAATATTTTCTTCGGGTTGGTGTGATGCTAAATGTTGTGTTTCACTCATGGATTTTGGAATCTTTCGCTTGCTCGGGTATACAATACTAACACGAGCGGTTAAACAACAACTTTGCCCCCTTGTAAAACAAATTACTATTCGAATAATATTTTTATCAATAATCGCAGTAACGTAAGGATCACCTCAAAAACATATGACATTACGATGTCTAGATTTTCTAGAGTAAGACCAAAAACAGTCTGCAGAGATTTTGACAGCACACCCAGTGCTAGTGTTATTTGTACGTCATGCGGCGCGATTCTGGAAATGAATTAGAGATTAACTAGATACGATATAGTAAAGATATGTGACGTCCCACGGGTAAAGGTGCCATATGGCGGTTGGCGCTTATGCTATTATTAACGCCGCCCCAATATTATTGCGGCGCTATGCGCCGGCCGCCATAAGGTACCTTTACCCGTGGGACGTCACATATCTTTACTATATCGTATCTAGTTAATACAGGGTGGCCAACTTGGAGGTATACAACTTTTTTTTGCCGCCATTTTGTTTTGGCGGCAAATATGACAGTTGTTGCATGAAAATTACTTTGTGTAGATACGGCAAATTTGTTATGGAGCGTTTACAAGACGGGGACACGTGTCACGCGCCACGAGCCACAATAGAAACATTAAAAATAACGTTTCCCGGTCGATTAATTTCGAGAAACGGTGACATTGACTGGCCTCCAAGATCGCCTGATTTAACAGCTCCTGACTTTTTTCTGTGGGGCTATCTAAAGGGACGTGTCTATGCTAATAGGCCAACGAACCTTCAGCAATTAAAACAAAATATTCGAAACACTGTCGCTGAGATAACGCCAGAAATGTGTGAAAAAGTGATGAAAAACGCGATCAAAAGGGTTCGCATCTGCCATGCTGCTAGAGGTGGACATTTGTCTGACATTATTTTCCATGTGTAATTGCTGACCCTACATATTATATTTAACAAGGAATACTTAATATTTTTTATGTTTTATAGAATAAAATATCAAAAATAAAGTGGATACCTCTTATTTGGCCACCCTGTAATAGCATAAGCGCCAACCGCCATAAGGTACCTTTTGTAGTGGAACGTCAAATATCTTTACTATTTCACTAGATACGAAATAGTAAAGATATGTGAGTCTCTAATTCATTTCCCGAATCGAGCCGATGATTTCATAGAAGCTTGACGTTTAAAATAACACCTGCATAGCGTGTGCTGTTAAAATCTCTGCAGACTTTTTTGTTTACAATAGGGAATATTAGGCAAAGCTCTGCGTAGATGGCACCTTTGTGGCACATACAGTAAACAAACCACATTGACACATCATACGTCACGTCAATCACATGGCCTACCGCGAAACAAGAAAATCGAAATTTCGTTATCTAATCTCTCTATCACTCTTGCATATTCGAGCGATAAAGAGGCAGATAACTAAATTTCAATTTTCGCGTTTACCCGTAGGCCCTTGTTAACAAACCGCCTTGATGCATCAATGTCATATTTTATTGTCTGTGAAAACTTGTCAAAAAACAGTTCAAGGCACAGTATGTATAAGTTAGTCTATGCATTTACTGAGTCGGTAGTGCTGCACTCTGGCGGCAGAACATTGCAGTAATATCCCCTATTACATCATAGAGAAATATAGTAAGACAAGAGTACTCACTCCATACATCAGTTTTGGTACCAAAAAGACTATTATTTACATAGTCGACATCTAGCATCGAGTAGCGGAATTATCTGTAGGTACCTACTTGACAATAGATGTAGCACCGACCGGAAAGTCTAATGCTCAACAACATAAGACTTTACAGTCGGTGCTACCAAAGACATATGTAACTTCATATAAGATGAATAAAGTCTAAGGAAGAAACGTGCCTCGGAAATCAAGAAAAAGTCATTCGTGGATAGATGGCGCACACACCTTTAGCCTATGCTCTGCTAGATGGCGTGACGACACCGTTTCATATTTAACAATTTTAACACATAGATATCAGTGAATGAACATGGGTCAAAATGATATAAAAATAATAAAATCATTTATCCATATATATAATTATTTTTGATAATTTTATACGTTTTCATTTTGAGTTTTAGTCGTGTGTCGATAGATGGCAGTAAATTGACTGTGACTACAAAATTTACTATGACAGGACCCCTCTATACTATCTATTCTCTTTGGTGCTACTCTATTTAATTGTCAAGTACTGATAATTCCGCTACTCGATGCTAGATGTCGACTATAAAAATTATAGTCTTTTTGGTACCAAAACTGATGTATGGAGTGAGCAATCTATGTATTTTTTTCTTTATGGTATACATGATATAAAGACACGTAAGGATGAAAAGGTACACTTAAAACTAATGCCACAATATATGTGTCTTTCCAGTGTGTCCCTTTAAGACAATTAATGATAAGGACAAGGAGAAATGGCATCTGCCAGGTAAGAAAATAAACTAGAGTTAGACCAAGAAAAGTCTGCAGCGATTTTGATAGCTCACGCAGTGCAAGTCTTATTTATACGTCATTATTTCATAGTTTGACGTTTAAAATAACACTTGCACTGCGGGGGCTATCAAAATCGCTGCAGACTTTTCTTGGTGTAACTCTATCACCTTTGGCGCCATTCATTTATTACGTAAGACGGGAGGGGGTCGTAGAGTACGTCCTATTTTTCTTACAAAGGGGTCGGAGAGGGTTTTCATAGATAAGATAAGATAAAAGATAAAAAATAGTTTATTCAAGTAGGCATATTACAATGCGCTTATGAACGTCAAATAAAGCTATACCGGCTCCAACCCTACACCTCGAACTTATAAATTTGAAATTAGTATGTTTAAAATAATATTTCCACACTCTATGCTATCAAACACGGTGCAGAGTTAGCTTGGGCTCCAGCACCTTTGTGGGTACAAATTGACGTTCCAAAAATGTTTTTCTTTAAATAAACACTAAAACGAACCAAACGTATATTATTTCTTGCTTTATATTCCTACGTAATATAGAGGGGCGGGGGTCGGCTTATTCTTAATTTTTCTTACATAGGGATGGGAGGGAGTCAAAAACTGGCAAAGACCGTCTTACGTAATAAATGAATGGCGCCTTTGCACGAGCGAGTGAAGAGATGAATGACGTTCTATTATGTTTGAAACATCTGTCGAAAGATAGCAGGAAATTCTGTGACTGTGACTACATAATTTACTTTGACAATCCGCTTCTATTTCAAATTCTCTTTGGTTGTAGTTGTAGGTAAGTAAGGTTTTAAAAAGTTTACGATAAAAAAAAAACAGTGCCAATATAGAGGGCGCTACGTGGCTGGTTTACGTGAAGCCGGTTCACATCTGCTCTTCGAAAACTTTTTTTTTTATTAGCATTCCAATCACTGCTACCACACAAAATTTCACGATTCTAGGACTTCAGGAACCAATGTTTTCAGGTTTATAGTTATGTTTAGGTACCCTCACTTTAAGGTGTTGCAGGGCGAAAGTTACAGAATTCTGGTCACCAGATGTGTTTGCATACAAACTCATCTCTACATGCCAAATTTCAGCCTTCTAAGACTTCAGGAAGTCGTCTGTATTTTCTATGACACGAATTTCATATGGCTCGGACAGTGAAAATTAAGGTATCTATAAAATTTAAAGTATTACAGGTAGCCTAATAAAACTTGGTGTTTTTGATAAATTTACTAAAGACATGGTATAGTAAAAATGTCAGCTCTCTAGCATTATCCAAGCCGAAACTACGGGGGTACGAAAAACGTGTCGAGAAAAGGTAATAATATGCACTGCCCTGTCGTCTTGGCGGGGACACGGCCGTGCCCCCAGATATATGAATTCTAAGAATAATAAAATAACATTTATTTACTCTAGAACGATCACGGAGGTCCAATAATCACTTGGAGGGGTCCAAAAGAAGTCCTCATAGGCATTTCATCCGTATTCAAAGTTGAAGACGGCACGCAGAACTGCGTTGGTCCATTCCTATACACCAGCACGCATTGCAACGGAGAATTCATCCACTGTCTCATGTAAGCATCATTAAGAAATGTAATTATGCTTACTGGTGAAAACCACTATGTGTAGGTACTTATTCTAAGTTCTCGTTAAGTGAAATGTAAAATTTCTAACGAGAAAATAAAAATGCTTTAACCCGAACCTACATAAGCTATAGAGACAAGTATAGCAACATCTAAAAACATAACTTTAAACGGTCTTAAGCAAATATTATTTATCTAGCTTTTCCCCGCGTCTTCGTCTGCGTGGAATTAATACTTCGACGTTAAATGATTGCTATTAGCATTATCCAGGCGCTATACCTACTATAGCTGCTGTCACTAATTCCACGCAGTCGAAGTCGCGGGCAAAAGCTAGTACCTATAGTAATACCTATAGTAAAAATTATTTGTAAATACTTATAGTAATATTATAGTATGGATTTCCGCCAGGAACACGGCTCAGGATGGAAATATGGACCAAGAAGATACGCGCAGATGTGACGCGCTGGCAAAAAAGAATGGTTACAACATCATCAGACGAACCATTTCATGGATCGGACATCCGGATGGGTACGTTTGCTTTTGAAGCTTGGCAAGATTCTTTTTGGCCCTGAGAGTATCGCTACAATCAGCTTATACATATATGGCAAATGTGCGTAGGTACCTACTACGTGTATATCGCAGGCAAATTGTATGATTCCGCCTTTTAGAAATGGCGTCGTTATTTTGCAAACGTGAAACGTTATAGAAATTGCCGAAGGGAAATTGCAAGGTAAGCGTGGTGCTTGTCTAAGAGTGACCATTGTTTGCTGTTTTATTACCTATACCATAGAGAAATATAAGTAAGAGTGCTAACTCCTAACTTATTGCCGTAGTCATCTCATCAGCGTTTTGGTAAGATGTATGGAGTTAGCACTCTGTTCCTTAGGTACTTATATTTCTCTATGCCTATACCACCGTGTATATTAGCATCGACTCAGACAAAATGGGAGTACAGTCAGCAGTAGAATTTGCTTAAGCGGGCCAGGTGTTCAAAATGATCTTGACGCGACTTTATTGTTAAGAGAATAAGAGCGTGTCAAGGTTATTTTGAACACCTCGCCCACTTAGCAACTTCTGCTGCTGACTGTACCCCCTGAGGCGTATTCTGATTATAATAACATGTTATGAATTTGATCTGGATTTGTTATGGATATGATATTACTGTCAGTGTCAAAAGTGACGTTTCTGCTTGAACATAACGTGGAAATTCCGTCAGCATCTTGGATATCTTTGCTCATTCACTCAGTTTGTGTTACAAGGGATCAAAATGAAGCGATGGATTCTAAAGTAGAATCCTGAGCGTAATGAGGGATTCAAGTGTTAACGCCCAAGACGGAATAATTTTGATACCGTGTGACACATACTCCTTTTCACATCAACTATGAGGAAATTGTTATGTTCCAAAATATGTATTATTTGATCAAAAAAAAGAATGCAAGAAAGAAAAAATCTTGTCCTAGAACAGAAAAGTACAACTTTGATCCCTCCTAGCAAGGAAGAAAAGTGACACTTTGATCCCACCTATCGGGGAAGAAAAAGCCCTTTTTCGAATAGGTGATGTGAAAAGTACCTATACATATATATATTGTTGGAAATGATTTTAGTTTTCCTTTTATTACAGACCTGCCTACAATGAAATAAACACTCACATGAGAGGAAAAACAGCGAAGTCGAATGTAAAAATAAGACAACAAGCAGCGAAGTCGAATGTAAAAATAAGACAAAACATAAGACAGCAAGTTCCAATCCGAGGTAGAGGTTAAACTATATAATTCAATAAAATGCTACCATTTTAGTTGAAATTATGTTATTTGTATTAAATAGGCATTATTACCTATAAGGTAAGGTTTCACAATTTGATAAATAGTAGGTACCTAAAATATACATTAATACAAAAGCTATACCTACTCGCCAACCAACCTAATTAAAAACTCCTATCACAATGGCTTTCAAAAGAAAATAATTACCAATACATTTTTAGCGCCGCGCGACAAAACCTATCGATTTTGAAGTACTTAATAATGGTTTGAATTTTCCCGACTGCGAAAGCCGTGCCTTTGTGCTTCTTATCGGCCCCGTCCAGCGTAGTTCGGAATTCTTTCGAAATTCTAACGTATTTTTGTTTCTTTTTGAATATCGAGCGGCTAAAAGGCGAATGGCGTCAATATATAATGTACTTGCTTCAATAGAACCATTGGCACTGCTCGGCGGACACGCCATACGGAAATGTGAATATCTATAGACATCGGTTACACGCTAATTCTGGCGTCAGTTCAGTCCATCAGTCTGGTCAGATTGACGGGAAAATTATCGTGTAACACGCGGACTGATGGACTGATGAAAATTTAAGTTTTTAGATAATATTCGTCAGTCCATTTTGAATGACAGAAAACTGATAGGAGACTGATCGTGTAACCTGTTCGTGTCATTCTCGCGTCAGTCACCATATTAGACAAGACTAAATGACTGTGTTGCGTTCTGTGTCCAAACGGCGACTGTGTCGTAATTTTATCAGTCTGTTGTCAGTCTGGACTGATCGTGTAACCGTGTCCATTTTCCATCATTCTGGCATCAGTCAAAACTCGAAAGGACTGATGGACTGAACTGACGCCAGAATTAGCGTGTAACCAATGTCATAGACGTGTATGGACGTACGTATCAATGTGTATTGGCCTCTACAAACATCACCGTGTGATTATTCACATGCGATTTGCAATACGTTGCGGCATTTGGTAAAAAATAGTTATTTGTTAAAACAAATTATTTGTTAAACAATTTTGCCCCCTTGTAAACAAGGGGGCAAAATTGTTTAACCGCTCGTGCTAATATTGATAGGTACCTACCCGAGCAAGCGAAAGATTCCAAAGTTGAACCACGAGCGTAGCGAGTAGTTCGAAAAATATAATCTTGAGCGTTGCGAGGGTTTCAAAGCACGAGGGTTAAACAAGATTTGCACCCGGGTGAAACACAAAATTTTTCACCACACACATAAATACTACTTATTCTGTGCCACACACCAACCCGAAGAAAATGTTAACTGTAAGATATCAAACAAAATCAAACCAAGTCAAATCTAAATGAATGTGATTAAATATTTATCATTCAAAATCATCATTTAAAAGTCAATTTTCCCAGCAAACATAAGAAAACAACTCAAAATATGCATTTGATTACTTTGCTTCACATGTGAATAAAATGCAACTTTGCTATCAGTTTATGAACAATGTCTCTCTTGCCTTTACCAGTTGGTGTGGTGAAAAATATATTGAACTGAATAGGTTAGATGAACTCGGTCTCCGGCCAGTTTTCTCTAGGTACCTAAGTAGGCAAAGTAGGTAAAAAAGCAGTGGTGGCCGAGTGGATATGAAAAAAGCAGTGGTGGCCGAGTGGATATGACGTCTGACTTTCAATCCGGAGGTCGGGGGTTCAAATCCTGGCTCGTACCAATGAGTTTTTCGGAACTTATGTACGAAATATCATTTGATATTTACCACTAGCTTTTCGGTGAAGGAAAACATCGTGAGGAAACCTGCATACATCTGCGAAGAAATTCAAAGGTGTATGTGAAGTCCCCAATCCGCAGTGGGCTAGCGTGGGGACTATATAGCCTAAGCCCTCTCGCGCATGAGAGGAGGCCTGTGCTCAGCAGTGGGACGTATATAGGCTGAAATGATGATGATGATGATGATGACCTAAGTAGGTATTTACAGTAAACTTGTAAAAGATGTCATGATGTCATGAGTGTCATGACAGATGCAGGCACAGTAAAGGAAGGAGTATGTACTAAATGTAGACTCATATTTGATATTATAGTAGAAAGTTATCTTGCCTACTGGGCTGTCTTTCATGAGCAAATAAAACGCAGTTAATTTCGATTTACACACAGCCATTTTTCTAAATTATGCAATCCCGAATCCTCTCACTTCGAATGGCTATCAATGCTAGTATGTATCGTATCGTACCCCCCCAACCCCCAACCGTGGTTAAACCGTGGTTATTTATAATTAGACTGAAAGGTGAATGTGTGGGCGATGCAGCCGTTTATTTTGGGGAGGGCTATTTGTGGTGGAATGACGAAAGTAGGGCGTCTTTAAAAAATATGTCACTGGACTAAATTGGATGTAAACAGAAGCATCTGCGACGTACATTATTATTAAAACATATTAAACAAAATGGAGACAAAATGCTATAGTAAAAGGCTTTTGAAGACTGAGTCATGGTAAAAAAAGTGCAGTTGACCGTCGGCCCAATTCGAACTTTAAGAATAAGTTACTCTATGCTTTAAGATACGTCAGATCTAGAAACGATATGGATTAGATATGTCAGTGTCAAATGCACTGAAATATGAAACCTATGGAAGTGAAACGTCAACGAAAAATGCGTGCCAGTGTGACGTCATCCGGGAACAAAACATGGCGGTTTTAGTGCTGCCCAGAAGATTTTTACTGCTACTAGGTTTTATCGATACATCGATAACTTTTTAACGTGTTCGGCTCATTTTATTTAAAATACTAAGTATGTATTATTTGTGGAGTTTATGTTTTAATAGCAAGTAAGTAAATAAATAAAAATTCTTTATTAGTATATTGTTATGTGAAAAGATACTTTGATTGAGTAAGATGTGTGGAGTCTAGGACAATTTCGTGCTTCAAATTTGACAGGTAAACCAGATGACGCTGTACTACTCAATACATATTGCGATTTTTGCGGTAACTCTGATTTTCAAAAGTTGACGTTTGACAACTTAGTGACCGCAAAACACATGGCGCAGTACAGCGCCATCTGTTTTGGATGTCAGAATAAGTGTACGTGTTTTTCTTGGACTTTACCTCTCTATTACAATCAATTTCGTTGTGTTGTTAATGTTAACCCTAAAGTCTGTAACACACTACCGCACTGCACCTCGACCTTGGTGCGCCATATCTATAAGTGAGAGCGATACAAAATTCAAGCTTATTAAGCGACGGGTGAAAAAAAACAAAACACCTTCAGAACATTTTTTTTTATTACAAAAATAAGGAATGACTTCCGCTCTTCAACTTCTTCAACATTTATTCAGCAAATAGGCCACAAGGGCATTTTTATACGTCAACATTGAATTTACATACAAGCAAAAATAATAACAATACATTAACCATTTTATAAATTACAACTATATGTATATGGTCTCTTAATGTCGAATAACTATAAAACTATAATAATGATATAAAAAAGCCCACAGGGCAGCTTGTGGAGTAACGACCCCACGGACCCGAGTTACCCGAGTGCTCCCGAGAGTCGGTCAGGGTCTCCATCTCCAGCCAGTCTTTCTTTTTATGTTCATTTCTTGGTAACCTATAAAAAATGATTTAATTATTAAATTAAGATAATTTAGTTGGTTTGAAGCGGGGTAGCATAATAAAATAAGAAAATATAAATAGGCAATCATAATATATCGATATCAAAGTCGATAAATAAAGTACAACCCTAGCTGAAATGTTTACATTATTTAAGCGTAAAAATATAGTTAAATAAATCCAATCACTTCATGATCTATAACTGCACAGAAGAACCTTGCTATTTATAATGTGAAACATCCTTAAATTTCCCAGGAACATTAACAATAACCAATATTTTTCATGTAAATTATAGCGTACCTGTGTATGGTTAAAGATGGCTGATTTGGTGGTTTTCTTATGCCGCACCCTAATACACTACACACTGGCATATTCGCGACGTAATTATTCACATTTGGCGTCAATTATTTTCAATCACAAGCAAAATATTGAAAGATAATTAATAATTTTAATTTTCACCACGACTTTTTGACAGGACAAGTACCGGCTGAACTGACAGACAATGACATTTGGGTGACTAAACATGGCGGATTTTCGGCCGCATTAGGTATTTACGTATTTTCATGGAACACTTACTGAAATACTGTCATCTTTTTTTGCTAAGGGTTACAGTGCTGAGTAAAAACGAGATAGATATATATTTATGTGTGTGCCGTCAAAATGGGTGCTATTTCTATAAGCAATTGTACGTATAGAACAATATGTCTTGTCCCTATTATATAGGTCTATGGTCAAATGTGACGTTGCTTCAAACAAAAACGTCACTTTTGACACTGATACATCTAATAGCCGGTTTAGACTCTCGGCTCGCGGCTCGTCTCGCGGCGCGTCTCGTGGCTCGCCTCGAGTGGCCTTAAGCGCATGAGCCCGTCGAGCTAATGATTACACTCTCGCCTCGTGGCTCGGCTCGAGGCTCGTCTTATGGCCGTAAGCTCGTCGAGCTAATATATTTTAAACACTAACGGCACAGCATAAGGTTTATAATCGAATGACAGGTCGAACGCGAGTGTGAACGCAAGCGCGCGTCCCGCGCGAGCCCCTTTGACTCGTGCCCAAAAAACCGCTCCTCCACGCGAGCCAGGCGAGCGCGAACCGAGCCGCAAGACGAGTCACGAGCCTACCGTTCACACTCGCGTCTCGTGGCGCGGCTCGCGGCTCGTCTCGTGGCTCGCGCGAGAGTCTAAACCGAGTATAAAACATATCGTTTAATCATCTAATTAAACTTCGAATCGGGCAGCGTGACAATGAAATATCATGATACGTGCTTAATACATTCAGTACCAACGAGTGCTACGCGCTACGAGTGTATATGTAGTATTTAGCAGATAACATGTGAAAACGCGTATCATATGTAGCGAAAAGCGACTACGGACTACATCCCGGGAAGAGATACTCGGATTCTTATCAAATTGCTTGCACACTTTGATTGTAACTTAACATTAGATTTTCTGGTGGGTTGACCCTCACGCCACTTCCTATCTATAGTTTTATCTTGTTTAATTTTTTGAGGGTCCGTTGAACCGTCCTCCGTGTAGTTTGACAAGATTTTGCCAGATCTAAAGATGATAGGTAGGTATATGAGGATTTTTACTAAATTCTTGCAAAATTTATTCGCGAACATTTTTTTCGAGTAACGCGTTTTTCATAGATAAAAAACAAATTAACGTTTTATGCTAGTCTAATATTTCACGTGTCTTCTAAATTATATATTTCAAAAGAATCATATATATATATCCTTATATATAAACGCGAGCGGCTTTGACGGTAGAAACAAATTAAATTATGCTCAATCGAAAGAGCTTGAAAAAATATCACTTTTGAATCGAGAACATGTATCCGCAAAATTCGTATTGTCGCGTATTTTGCATTTAAAAGTGAAAAAATTTCGACAATCAATGCTAAAGGCTCAATTTGTTGGTTGAGATTTGACAGCTATGGATGCGTTCAGAATATGTTGCATGTTAGTTAGCTGGATTGTAACCGCGAACACCGAAGTTCGCAAATTATCTCTGTCATTCTTTCTAATTACGCCTAAAAAGGCGTCGACGGGATGATCAAATCGACCGAAAAGAAATTGGCGTCAATCTCATCTTGCACCCATCCCATTTATTCTGACATTGAAGCGCTCTAAAGAGGAATTTGAGTTTTCGAACGGTCTTCTGTCACGTCAACGTCATTACATTGTGTTGAATAATTGAGTGTTGAAATGTTGAAATCTAAACTAAATAAAATCAGTTAGGCCTGAAATCACCCTGAAATGTGTAGTTTGAAGTGTAAAAATTGTATAAATAACGATAAACAGTGATTTACATTACGTTTTGTACTTACCAGCCTTTGTAGAAACCGAAGTTACAAGTTTAACGGATGTTAAAATTTGGATTTAACCTGGGCGAGTAAGTATTTGTTTTATTATTTTGTTAGTTTATAAGACAATAGTTCTCATTGTATTGCATATGTGAGACACATTAGCATTACATGTTACAAAGTTCATAACTTATAGCGTCGTGAGCAACGTCCAATTTCTCTTTACTTAACGTATGAGATAGTTTACACCTACATACATTACCTTATAATCAGTATTATGTATGTAGTGTCAACACTTTAAATATATTTGACAAATAAATAAAAATAAATATTATAGGGACATTCTTACACAAATCTCAGTCTCTTTGGAAGTACCTACTTAAATACATAGAAAACATCCATGACTCGGGAACAAATATCTGGGCTCATCATACAATTAAATGCACTTACCATGATTCAAACCCAAGACCATTGGCTTCATAGGCAAGGTCACCACGCACTAGGCCAGACCGGACAAACATTTTATATTGAATATGTCTACTAAGTTGTATTTAATTTCAGAAAGGCTTCAAACATGGCACTGCTAGCCACCTGGACGGAAAGCAACCTTGAAGGAGTTTGCATGACAAACTAATAAGTGAGCGAGATGAAAGTGAAGTGAGAAGAAGTCACAAAAGTAATTCAAAGAAAGTCTCGAGTTAAAGAACCGGCTGACTCCACTCTGATTATATGGACAGTGTAAAACAGTGTGAACAACTACAGTGTATGGTGGACATATTTGATATGTGTGCTTTAGACTAGCTTCAAAGAATCAAACTTGAGGCGTATCAGTGAATCGGAAAGTGAATTGAATGAAGCTAATTTATTAATAAGTGATCTCCGGAGACAATGTAAGTTGAATATAAGGTTAAAAGATAATAAGATATATACATAGATAGTATATATAATAAGATATATTTTATGCTTATTCAAATAAAAGTGTAAATAACAACTTCAGAGTTTGACTTTAATAAATAGTCAGGTGACAACTAAAACAATATACTGCTAAAATTTCAGAGTCATAGTGAAGCTTAGTACATAGTAAACAAGGTTGATTTTTAGAGTTCTGTACACAAAAGGTAAATACGGGACCCCCCGGGAGATGGGACGGGGAGGGCAATGGGACGGGACTAAGACTTCACTGTCCTATTAACACAAAACAAATTATTTTCAGAAAATATTTAATTTAGGCTCAGGGATGGCCAGGGGGCACCATAAGCCTTCAGTTAGTAGTGCATATACTTGGAACAATTCGACCTATGCCGCTGGGGCCCGGTGGCCGAATGGCACAGGCACCTGCTGCTATAGCAGGGGATGCTGGTTCGATTCCAGCCTGGGGCACTGGAGGCCATGATCACTTTTTAGGGTTCCATACCCAAAGGGTAATAACGGGACCCTATTACTAAGGCTCCGCTGTCCATCTGTCCATCCGTCTGTCTGTCACCATGATCTCATGAACCGTGATAACTAGACAGTAGAAATTTTCACAAATGATGTATTTATGTTGCCGCTATAACAACAAATACTAAAAAAAAAATTAAATCAATATTTAACCGGGGCCAATGCTAGACTGGATATGACAAATGAAATGAGTAAGTTTTTATTCATATGTTTTAAAATGCCATGTTGGTGGCAAACAAGCATACAAAGCTGTTAGTGCCGATGGTAAGTGGGACTTTAGACTAGATCTCTGCATCTCCAAGGGACTTACATTGCTGACGGGTTACAAATCTATACACTCTTATTAGGGTTCCATACCCGAAGGGTAAAAACGGGACCCTATTACTAAGACTCCTCTGTCCGTCTGTATGTCATCAGGTTGTATCTCATGAAACGTAATAGCTAGACGGTTGAAATTGCCACAGATATTGTATTTCTGTTGCCGCTATAACAACAAATACTAAAAACAGAATAAAATAAATAAAGTGGGGCTCTCATGCAATAAACGTGATTTTTCTGCCGTTTTGTGCGTAATGGTACGGAACCTTGCGTGCGCGAGTCCGACTCGCACTTGGCCGGTTTTTCTTAGTAGGTATATGACATTTATTCAGTTTACTTCACTGTCCGTCTGTCTGTCTGTCACCAGGCTGTATCCCATGAACCGTGATAGGTAGCTAGGCAGTTGAAATTTTCACAGATGATGTATTTCTGTTGCCGCTATAAGAACAAATACTAAAAAGTATGGAACCCTTCGTGCGCGAGTCCGACTCGCACTTAGCCGGTTTTCTTAGTATATGACATTTAAGGCTCCGTCACACAGGCGCGTTTTGCGGGCGGCGCATGAGCGGGGCGCGCCCTTTTTCATATAAAACGCTCACGCCCCGCCTGGAAAACGCGCCTGTGTGACGGAACCTTTATTTCAGTTTACTCCACTGTCCATCTGTCTGTCTGTCACCAGGCTGTATCTTATGAACCGTGATAGCTAGACTGTTGAAATTTTCACAGATGATGTATTTCTGTTGCCGTATACTAAAAAGTACGGAACCCTCCTCGGTGGGCGAGTCCGACTCGCACTTATCCAGTTTTTGTTTATTTTTTTTGTAATCGAATTTAATATTTAACGGACAGGCTTTAATATTAAAGAATGAAATCGTAGTCATAATTTCCATATGTACTTTTATTTTAGTGCCATGAAGGGTAGGTACAAAAGGGTTCCCTCTTTTGAGATTGGAAAGTGGGTTAGGTTATAAATGCGGCTTTTACAGAACCGATCTGCGATCAGAACAGTGGGTCAGGTTAGAGCTGTAATCCTTATAGAACCAAACTGCAACCAGAAGTGGGTTAGGTTAGGTTAGAACTGCGACCCTTACAGAACCGAACTGTTACCAGAAAAGTGGGTTAGGTTAGGTTTTTTAATTACATATTTGTTTTTAGATATATCGAAATAGTAAGTTTTTAGAGTTATAACTGTATGTTACGGATTTAAAGTTTTCTGAGATGAGATAGGTATGTAACCGCCATGATGAAGGTTTGAAGTCTAAAAGTAAATAATTACTCAATTCAAAATGAGTATCTATTATTATTATTTATTTTACCCGAGCGAAGCCGGGTTTTCATCTAGTATATATATATATATATATATTATATATAAAATTGAAAAACCAGAACGGGATAAAAAACGAGGGAAGAAGCGAGATGGCGCCTTACAAATTTCTAAAAAAGTTTTTGACACGTTTCTCGAATACGACGCACGTATGATAAGAAAAACCTGTTCAAATCAATTATCTACATATGGGAATAGAACTAGACCATAAAAACTATCGCTTCCGATGCGTATTTAATTTACAATAAGGAAAATAAATTTTCATAACAATCTTCATCGGCCATTTCTCGGTAGCTCTCGGTTGCTTTCGTTTGGCGGTGCTACAGATTAGACCAAATAATCCGTAAGTTAAAGTAAACTAAATTATGTTTGTCATGTTGGTATACAGGTATTTCTGAGTTTTTTTACACGAAGTAAAATAAAAAGTGCTGCCAACCTCAACCTTAGTCTATAGAGCCCATACGAGTGATTTATGTCATATATGACTTATCATTCTTATCAATCAAAGTAATTACTATATTATTATTATCAATTTGTATTTTGTTGTTTTAAATTTATTTTTGAGTTATATTATTCAGATTGACTTTCACGGCTTCGGCAAACATTGCCATTCGTCCGGGAAACGGGCTAAGAATGCTGAGATGGGCCAAAAATACAATGTTGATAGTAAGTTATGTAGGTAGATTAAAGTGCATGTTCAGATGTTATTGAGCGACCTGATAAAAATAAGCAAATGTACAGTCAGCAGTCGGCCAAATATCGTAATATAATTTTGTTGCCATAGAAATAAGGATGTGGTCCGATATAGTGGCGAAATATTGAGAGACAAAAGCGGCTACATTCAGTGGTGGCTCGGACACTTAGAGAGAATGGGAGAGGATCGTGCCGTGAAGAGAGCGCAGGTACTTGGGACAACAAAATGGGAGACGCCCGAGTGGACGTCCTAGGTACCGCTGAAACGACGTAGTTGCTCAAGACCTGCTCAACCTCGGCCTGCTCGGCCATGGCGACTGGCGAGAGCTATCGCAAGACCGAGAGGACTAGACTACCTATGTTTGTATGAAAAGGCGATTTAAGGGCGGTGGTCGTCCATATTCGTCTTAAGGCGAAAATTAATCTAATGAACGTTTTTGCAACTAGGCTTATAAGAACAAATAATAATGTTATCTTGAAACAAGTTTTAAATAAATACGTGTAGATGAAAAAATACAATCTTCCCTTTTATCAAATCACATCATTTTTTGACAAATTTGCGAATTGAGTTATCCAAATAACGGCTACAAATAAGAAATCCCTATCAGTTTTAAACCATGGCAGGGTTGAATACATAATAATGTCGGTATTTAACTAAACATAAGACGAACTCTTTATTTCATTTACGCGAGCGGAGCTGCGGGCCCGTCTAGTATTCAATAAAAGTTCGATGCAACACGCTAGCGAAGTAAAATATGTAGGCGACAATTTAACACATTCAGTGCCAGCCCGTGCTACGCGCTACGAGCGTAGCCGATAACACGGGAAAAACCGTATGTAGCGAAAAGCGCCTACGAACAGTGAACTCCCCTAGGGAGTCGCTGACAGTTAAAGTGTTAAGTGGCGAAGTGTTCACCCTTTATCGCCACTCCAGCTAGATGGTTCTTTGGGGTTTCCATCGAGGATTATTGTAGAACAGTAATCAGACATATCGGAGTAGCCAAAATACTCACAAATATCTGAGCACACCTCTATCTTAGTGTTAAGGCGTATGTTCAGATGTTTTGGTCATGTTGTCCGCTTTAATATATCTGATGAGATGTGTGATGACACTGATGACTATATAAAAATGTAAATAAAAACTTCACTTTAGCTAATAATCTGACATTTATTATACACGATTAAAATATGTAACGGATTATCACTTACTCGTCTTGTGGTCACCGGATCCTGTCATCCAATCTTATAATACAAACGCTACACAGTAAGGTACCTGAGGGTATACTAACAATAACTTTTACAAAATTTACATACACGTAACATTACTTACACTTAAACCTAACACCATTGGTTACAAAAGTGGAATAAAGGGGTTTAAAGAGTTGTTAAAAATATAAACGCTTTAATATTATTAAAATAGTATTTTTTTCTAACATCGCTACTTAGCCTAGGTATTTAATTATTGAATCTGTTTGGGGCAGGCATGTCATTCTGTACAAAAAAACACTCGCATTTATATTGTGTTAATAATGGGTCTTTTACTCAGCCTGGTCCCTTTTTATACAGCACAACACATTTTTTTGCAGTCACATATGAAAGACTATAACTAATGGCCGGTTGTTACCCACGTCAAGTGGGGCTGTCAAGTATTGAAGACATAGTTGCATGCTCACATAAAACATTTGATTGACCATCGATATACTAAGAATGGGAGAGTAACCAAAAGATCAAATCCTGTAGCTACTAATAAGAAGTATTTAGTGCCAAATCTTGTACCCGGATTTTTACAGGCATAAGTTGTGTTCTCGCGCGCGAGTCCATACTTGAAGTCGCGCTTGATGTATGGAGTCGCGCGCGAGAACGCAACTCATGCTAGACCGCCTGGTGTAGGTAAACAAGACCTGCTGAAACTGAAAGAATAGTGACATTGAAGTTAAATAAACTATAGATGTAATATTTTGGCGTTACTGTTCTAGTATTATTATATTTCGACTGTCATTTTACATAGTTTGGGTACAGTGACCTAGCTGTCATCTCCATTATAACCTTAAAACGCAAAATTTTATTGTACCCAAGCTATGAGAAAAATACTATAAACATGATTGGCAAGAAATTTTAATGTCGAAGAAAGTACAGCGTAATATATATCCTGTCCAAAGGCACACTCTTTAAAACAATACCTACCATTCGACGAAGCCGTCTAGACAGGGCAATCGTGTGGGGTGCGAGGGGCGAGGGGAGGGTCGCGCGCACCCGAGCTGCGTACATAGCCATTGTTAGTAGCTCGGTACTACTTACAGGGCTAGCGTGTCTTATAGTAACAAGTGTAAAAGTCTTGGGCAGTTATGTAAAAGTCTGTGACAACCCTACTGTGTTCTTGTGCGGTGTCAGTATTTACCCAAACATCAAAGGTGTCTGTCCACTGTTACTTTTTACACTGTGCCAAAGGTTTATGTATACATTGGTAATTTGCATTTATGTAAATATGAACTTAGTACATAATTATAATATAATAACATGAGTAAATAAAACGACAACTACTAATGATGTAAGCAAGTGACTGCAAATAATACTGCCTAATATAGTATGAAATAGGTATAATTATGCATTGATAACATCTTTAAATATTCATTTATTAGAGAGCTACCTATTACAATGGAAAACTTTTATAGAATCATTAAATATTTTTGTTTATATATCAGTCAATATTGAAGAATTATACCTATTTATATTTAATTATAACCAACATAACTATATTACATTTATCCAACAATCTAGGTGATACTAAAACATTTATTAAAAACATAGTTTTGGAATAAACTTTGAATGTGATATAGGTAATAGTGTTCGTAATATGGGTAAATAGCAACATTATGTCACGAATTAAACACTTTTGTGACATGTTACGCAGCGTACTACGTAGGCGAACAACACGCGAACGCGACGCGAAGCGATGCGGCGCGGGGTGAATCAATCCTTTTGATACGTATAGAAGTGTCCTACGTGGGCGATCTCGTTGCGAACACGAACGCCTTGGGCCCGACGCGCCGCTTCGCTTCGCGTTCGCGAGTTGTTCCCTTACGTAAGACGCAGCGTCACTAGATGCAACCTTTAGACCAGGGAATCTATTCGACTCTGACATATGGCGGCAACGTATGACCTGTCCCTTTGACGAGTCGAGTAGGCTCCAAAGCCCTATTTCACTATCGTGTTTCGCCGTACATTTTGAGGTCGGCAGTAGTTGAACCAGCGGACTATGATGGACATGGTTGTCGAAGTGTTTACGAATAGACGGATACTTTAGCCTGTCATTATCGCATCCATCATATGTCCGTAGAAAAGACACGTTAGCGAAGAGGTCTGACATTATATGTTCGTATATTAGGCTGCGTTTCCACTAGAGATGTGCGAGGATGTGTAGTGGGTGATGTGTTTTTCAGAGCCAATAGAATCACTTAATTTGTTGTCCTCGCTCAGCGTGTAGTATTTCCATTGGTTGTGGTGTATTATAGGGAGACAGTTTATTGAGTTAGTAGTAAACGAACCATTCGATAGAGCGCCTGTGTTTGATCTAAATACCCCTCCCGTCACCTCATGGCGACCGTGACGCGTTTTGCCTACTAAGACTAGTTTGCGTTTTACTAATACTCGCGGACGAGGAGGCCGTAATAAATCAAACACAGGCGCTCTATCGAATGGCCCGTTTACTATTACTAACTCATTAAAGTGTCTCCCTATACTACACCACATGGTACTTAACAAACACATCCCTCGCTACGCATCCTCGCACATATCTGGTGGAAACTCAGTCTAAGGCTCATTAGCAGGATAAACGGTTCTGTATTATATGTCATAGGGTAATTCGCCAGTAACTGGCCACCTGTTAGTAACTGGCCACCCTAAACTAAAAATGAATTCTGTTCACCTATAAACAGAATTCATTTTAGTATAAGATGGCTAGTTATTGAAGGCTGGACAGTTATTGAAACCTTATACTAAAATGAATTCTGTTTATAGATGAATAGAATTCATGTTTAGTTTAGGGTGGCCAGTTAGTGGCTGGTGGCCAGTTACAGGCGAATTACCCTAACATAGTAATGTAATGATCCATGTTAGCTTGTCTATCTTTTAAAATGGCAGTACTTTGTTATACCATAATGCAATTTCAATAAATCTTACATTACAATGTATTAAAGTGTGATATTGGCCTGATTAGGTAAATGTTTTTAGGACGAAATAGTTTCTTGCCAAACGAGACGCATGCTCATATAGCAACTTATGCTTTAGGATGGTATTTCATCTGTCCAATATCATGGTCCAATTTGTATTTGTGTCTCTCATTGTTCTTAATGAGAGAGTGAGATGCAATACACATTGGACAAAGAAATTGGACAGGTGTAATACCACCTTTAGGCGCAGAATAAACTGGCAAATGATAGATGGGTGGTGTTTCCATTAAAAAAACCGTTGAAGTCGATGCGCGTTTTACAAGGTCAAAGGAAGTTAGACCTATGTTTAAGGAGTTATATCCTCGGCCCAGTCATACAAAATGAAAAATCGAAAATTTGCCATTGAAATTAGAACCTAGAGTGTAGGAAATAGAATTGATTTTGCGTTGTTGGAAAATTGAACGAAACAAAGCTAAACCGACTCTGTTTTCATTGAATAGGATTTAAATTTCATCGAACTGAAGAGGTACTATGTAGGACCTTGGGCCTTAGGAGGTTAAAGTACAGTATAGTATACTATAACGCCTGAAACATAAGGTCTAAATTTCTTTGGCCATGTAAGACGCACCCAGACAAAAGTAAGGACACGAAAAACGAAGAATTTCGTACATTGACCCGCCTGTCCCTGTCTATCGTACGAGCATAATTATATAACTGTCCCGCTCGCAGTGTCATTGACCGCGAGCATCATGGGCGGGATAGCAATTTATAATTACGCGCGTGCGATAGAGATAGGAACATACGGGTCAATGTACGAAATTCTTAAGGCCTGTGCACACCGGCTTGCGTGTGCGTGACGTGCACGTGCCCGTGCGCTTAAATGTAGGAGCCGCACACGCACACGTCACGCAAGCGGTGTGCCGACTCTCGTAAGGATCTGTATACTACAACGCCGCACGCACACATGTGTACGTCACGCACACGCCACCGATGCACAGGCATTTAAGCTAAGTCTTTACAACTGTTTCATATGAATCGTACATATTGTATTGCAGTCATTCCGTTTTCGACCTAACGGCATGGACATAAGGTATGTTTCACCTCGACACGGGCTATTTATTCCGCATGTCGACTCAATCACCGGTAGTGCGCGCGCCGGCAGCCTCGGGCGATGGATCGGAAGCACTCCTCGCACACGCGCACCGGCTTCAGCTGCCCGAAGCGGGGGAGCGGGATGGAGTTAGAGCTGCATGATGCGCAGAATACTTTGCCTGTGAAAAAACAGATTTCGTTAGTGTGGAGATTCCTTTTTGCCAAAGCAGCCAAGTTTGAGGGAGTTGAAAATTAGTAGACATGCCATGGTACGGAAATCGAATTACCTATTACATGGGAATTATTTAGTTAAATTATGTTTTATCCCTTTTTTACAAATACATACTTAAGTCAGAATGACAGATAAAAACAAACGATTATTAGCTAATTGAGTTTTGTAGTGCGTTTATAAAGGGGTTAGTGTCTCTCAAACAAACCCATTTCGTCAGTAGAAAAAGGCGCGAAAATAAAATTTTCTATGGGAAGTCAACTCTTCGTGCGTACATTTTTTAAATTTTCCGCCTTATTCTACTAATAAAGTGGGTGTGCCAGAGTATAAGTACGCACGTCATGTCTGCAAACGCGTGTCTAAGTTCCTTAGCGCAGTCTGTTGGCAATATTTTGGCGTAACCATGGCAACGCGGTACAAGAACTTTCAGCGTTCGGCTTTTACATCAGTCAAATCTTACAATAAAAAAACAATGCGTGATGTAGGTCTGTATTTTTTCTACATTGTTTGGAGTCCTTGGAGGAATGTGAGACTGTGTTTTGCAAGCAAAAAAAAGTTGTGCTCTCTGCGTAATTTGCGAAAAACTCCTAAAATTTCGGACTTTTTTTGAGATTTTACGGTTTCATTATAAAACTATGGGTTTTTGGTCAAAATTTGCTGTGTAATGTTGAAAGTATATTAAATTTGGAACAATTTAAGCCCATAAACAGCGCTGTATGTCAAATAGTTCTTGAGATATAGAGCTTTAAAAAAAAGGGATTTTTTTTCTTGAATGAAATTTTTAGTTTTTCCTATATTTTAAGACAAATATCGGCACAAACGCTCATGCTATGAGGTATATTGCAATAAACAAAGTTGTAGCAATTTAATTACCTTTCATTTAAGTGCAAAAAAGCGTCAGTAAGTCATACAGTTCTCTAGTTATCGTAAAAAAATGAAATTGCTATAATGGGGAAGGCACCTAATGTATTGTTTAAGGCATTGTCAAAATCCCTACAAAAGGCAGTACCATCGACGAGAACGCAATCTACGATTAGCTTTTACCGGTTTTCCCCGATAGCAGCAGAGCGATGTCGGAGATCAACCATTTTTAAAATGCACCCCCCTCTTAAGGACTTCATTCATTCAGTAATTAAATCAAGATACAATCTGTAGTTTGGCTTGTTTCTCGGCCCCACTTTTTGGTTGTAGCCATAGATCCCACGATGCCGATTCTGATTTATGTTTTTGGATTTGGATTTGTATTTATGGTTTTGAACTTGTTTTGATACGACCTTGACAATAGTTCACGGTAATTGGCGTGGTGTTGGTGAAACACCCTGAAATTACTGGAAGTCATGTCATTAGTATCTAGCTCGCGCTCGCTTATTGGTGCTCTTGAGTGTACTCTGAGTCGTGGTAATACAAGATCACGATAATATCCTAAGATACTAACCATAACATATTGATTCATCAGAATCAGCTACCATTACCCACTCTAGGTAAACGTTTGTGTTATAGGGCATGTATGTGACTCAGTCTTGTCATGTAACCAGTATATTAAAACTTCTTCAATGGTTTACCGTATTTACACAATACATTACAAATTCATTTCCAATGGTTGTTAAGGCTAAATGAATGTGGAGCTACTGCTCAGAGAGTTGTCAATCCACGGATTGTAACTAGCAATACTTCCTTCACTAGTAGTATTTACTGTATAAATGTATTAATAGTAAAAAATAAAAATTATTGGAAAGTAAATGGGTCAATTTGTCAATAGAAAAAAAGTATTTGTTTGGTTTTATGAAACCACGATACAAGTAAAACTTTTTTCGGATTGTAGATATAGGCATTTAACTGAAAATATTCGGAAATTTATCCGATTTAGGGTGTTAAGAACGGGTTTTTAATCTTAACTTAATAAATATTCTCTTTAATTATCTTATAAAAGCTCGCCCAACGCCAATCACGCCAATGTAATTCACGCCAGTTACTCAACATGATGCTGTAGTTCATAATATCGCTTATACGCGACGCGAGTCAAGGGCTAAAGCAACCGGTATAAAGTAAGCTTTCCGATATGAAACAAATGTATGCAATCCGCCCGGCTTGGCAGATCATGTTAACACACACTTATCTATACTTACCTACGTCTTTCGTTCAGTTCTTTTTCTATTAATGATATGGTTTGTCAATTTATACACCTATCTAGTAAAGACTAATAGGATATTGCTAGTTAAAACCCGTGGATTATAACGTATTGTGTAAATACGGTAAACCATTGAAGAAGTTTTAATATACTGGTTACATGACAAGACTGAGTCACATACATGCCCTATAACACAAACGTTTACCTAGAGTGGGTAATAGTAGCTGATTCTGATGTATCAATTTGTTATGGTTAGGATTTTATCGTGATCTTGTATTACCATGACTCAGAGTACATACACTCAAGAGCACCAATAAGCGAGCGCGAGCTAGATACTAATGACATGACTTCCAGTAATTTCTGGGTGTTTCACCAACACCACGCCAATTACCGTGAACTATTGTCAAGGTCGTATCAAAACAAGTTCAAAACCATAAATACAAATCCAAATCCAAAAACATAAATCAGAATCGGCATCGTGGGATCTATGGCTACAACCAAAAAGTGGGGCCGAGAAACAAGCCAAACTACAGATTGTATCTTGATTTAATTACTGAATGAATGAAGTCCTTAAGAGGGGGGTGCATTTAAAAAATGGTTGATCTCTGGCATTGCTCTGCTTCTATCGGGAAAAACCGGTAATAGATAATCGTAGATTGCGTTCTCGACGATGGTACTGCCTTTTGAAGGGATTTTGACAATGCATAAAACAATACATTAGTTGCCTTCCCAATTATAGCCATTTCATTTTTTTACGATAACTAGAGAATTGTAAGACTTACTGACTTTTACTAGCACTTAAATGAAAGGTAATTAAATTTGCTACAACTTCATTCCTTGCAATATATCTCATAGCATGAGCGGTTGTGCCGATATTTGTCTTAAAAAATAGGAAAAACTAAAAATTTCATTCCAAGGAAAAAAATATCCTTTTTTAAAGCCCCATATCTCAAGAACTATTTGACATACGTCACTGTTTATAGGCTTAAATTGTTCCAAATTTAATATACTTTCAACATTACATAGCAAGTTTTGATCAAAAACCCATAGTTTTATAATGAAACTGTAAAATCTGAAAAAAGTCCGAAATTTTAGCAGTTTTTTGCAAATTACGCAGAGAGCACAACTTTTTTTTGCTTGCAAAACATAGTCTGACATTCCTCCAAGGACTCCACACAATATACAAAAAATACAGAACTACATCACGCATTGTTTTTTTAAGAGATTTTTTTGTAAGATTTCACTGGTGTATTTTTAAATGAAATGAGATAGCTCCGTTCGGGGCGGAATTGGAACGAAGCTATTCTGTCTATTCCATCTGAAGTACTATTCTTCTTCTTCTTCCTCGCGTTATCCCGGCATTTCGCCAGGGCTAATGGGAGCCTGGGGTCCGCTTGACACCTAATCCCAAGAATTGACGTAGGCACTAGTTTTTACGAAAGCGATTGCCATCTGACCTTCCAACCCAGAGGGGAAATTAGGCCTTATTGGGATTAGTCCGGTTTCCTCACGATGTTTTCCTTCACCGAAAAGCGACTGGTAAATATCAAATGATATTTCGTACATAAGTTCCGAAAAACTCATTGGTACCGGGGTTTGAACCCGCGACCTCCGGATTGAAAGTCGTACGCTTTTACCGCTAGGCCACCAGCGATAATAAATTTGTATCTGAAGTACTATTATCATTATGAAATAAATAAAATAAACTATTACTTATTCCGCTGGATGCGGGTGGCGCAAGACCGGTCATTGTGGCACTGTTTGGGGGAGGCCTATGTCCAGCAGTGGACGTCCTCTGGCTGATATGATGATGATGATTACTTATTCTGTGACAGTTTAACAGCCGTATTCGAACAATGAGATACGTCAAATACTAGATATTGAAACGATATGGATTGGATATGTCAGTGTCAAACAAGTAACACTGACATATCCAATCCATATGTGACGTCCCACGGTCAAAGGTACCTTATGGCGGGTATGGAGTTATGCATACCCCAGTAATCTACAATAAATAAGCTATCGATAACACAAAAGATCAACCTTCTAGGTTACGTAGTTACAGAGATATGATTTTTTGAAAATAATGTTGTGAAATGAGCAACTTTACGATAGAGAAGTTTTAAGTTTAGCCGCCTAAAAAACTATGTTCCTGAAGTAAGTTACATAGTTGACTACAAATAATAATACCTTATATATCTGAGATTTAAAAAATATTGCGACTTGTTCTGTAATGCAAATAGAAACTTTTGATATCAACTGATTTATGTGTATACTAACCAATCTCTTGAAAATAAAGTTTTATTTCATTTTCACGATTGATTGCAATGAGCTCTCAAGATTTAAATTTTATCTATTAGAAAACGACACTGACAGACAGTTTAAGCAAAAAACAATACCGATTTAGAGGTGAAAATATATTTTCTGACTTTTTCATATAAAATCACAAAATTGAATATTTTTACTTTTAATGTGACACACAATCAATTTTTCTGAGCACATATGAAAGAAATTCTGTCATTCAAATGAAATAAATCCTAAAACCCCAACTAAATACTATATTTAACCCCTTATGCCACTTTAAACTTACATAACAATAACAGTATTTGCTCCATACATTTACGAAAAGGTACCTTATGGAAATAAATCTAATAATACATCACTACAAAATATCAATCATATTACAGTTTATCTTTTATGAATAGAAAATATTAATTTACATTAAACTGCCCCAATTTTAATTAGTTCTTCGTCATAATAATCTTAAAAAAGACCAATAATTTGTATGTAATGAAAAGGTACCTTGTGGTCAAGTTACATGATGAGGCATGATGATGATGGAACAGTTAGGATAAACTAATAATATTTTGGGGTTAAGATGGTATAAATAGTCTATTTCTTATCAATAATATATTTCGGTTGCTATTGAAGATAAGCGGCATTGAGGTTCAATGACCTCAGATATTCCATAAGGTAATGCGTCGGGTATTGGCATTTTTCAGCAAACCAATGGCTGATTTAGTGCATGCGACCAAACCAAATGAAGATTATTCTAGTTAAGAAAGACTTGACGAGAGTAACTTTGGTATAATAGCAGTCTACTTGGATTTGTGATGTCGGTCTATGTAAGGTTATAATATTTGCGAGGCGCCCCAACCAGAACTGAAATTATCAAATTAGTTTTGCAGAATGCTAATACAGTTCTCTACCAAACTTCTTTTCCCGTATTGACTAGTTTTTTTGGGAATTTACAATCTTTTTTCCATAAGGTACCTTTTCTACTAAACTCTGAGACGACATTACTAGGCTTATAACTAACTTATAACAAAAATAAAAACAGGTAAACAAACGTTACGCATTAAGGTTTCAGATCACACAATAAAAAAAATTGAGCATTTTTTCACCTCTTTACAAAACATTTCATATCTCCGAAACTAGAAACCCTCATAAGGTACCTTTTCCCGTGGAACGTCACATATCGTTTCAATATCTAGTATTTGACGTATCTCATTGTTCGAATACGGCTGTAAGACAATGAAATATACATACCGCAGTTCCTACAATGATGGCGGCGACGGAAGGCGGTGAAGTGCGAGTCGCAGCGCATGCAAGATGGCGCCGCGATGTCGGGAACCCATTCGGGTGCTCGCTCCACTCGGTCGCTAGCCGGCGTGTCTGCCCGCTCCCTACAAATAATACATTATAAATACAGAAAAATAGCAAATTCAACGCTGTGAAGGGTCTACCTTAAAAATAAAACTTGTTAGTGCCATTTTATGCCAATAAGCTGGTTCTGCTTTCTACTCACGCTCCCTTGCACATGATAAGGTCTATAGTCCGTTTTTTTTGCATTAGAAAGAAGGTAAGCGATCTTGACATGTATTTTAATTGAAAAACGCTTTTTAAAAATCAGTAACTATTACTTATGAAAGCAGAAGAATTTAAATGATCGTATAAGATTTATAATTGTTACATATTTGCCGTAGCTTATTTTCCAATAAAAAGACACTTCAAGATTGTTTACCTTATTTCTAAAGCTAAAAAAACTAACTATACCACCTTGTCATCTTCATTGAAAATTTCAACTTAGCTTAGCTAAGTAGTTAGGTGGCGACAGCGACACGCGCGGCTTATGCTAGCCACCAAAATTGGTGTGGGACGGATGTACTTGTAGCTACTTGTTGCGACGCGACGAAATCGCGGAGTGAGCCACGCCTGACTATAGTAAGTAAACATAGGCAGCTAGTTCATTTCACAGTAAATATAATCGAACCTGATGGTGAGATCTCCTGTGGAGACGGAGGGGTGCAGGGAGGGCCGCTCGGGCGGCTTGTCCGTCTGTCTGTCCGCCGTGCTGCGTGTCCTTCTGTCTGAACCCTCGGAAGGCGTGTCCGATGTACTGTCCGCGTACACTTCCTCGGCAGAGTAGACGCTGTCGAATGAGCTTCCTGAAATGAAATAAATGTCTAATCAAATCAAATATCATTTATTTTCAGGCAACTAAGGCCAATATAAAGTATGTATCTATATACATACTTTACAAACTAGCATATAGGTTCCGACGCTTCCGGTGTCTATTTCATAA
Organism: Cydia splendana; assembly: GCF_910591565.1. Classification (NCBI taxonomy): domain Eukaryota; kingdom Metazoa; phylum Arthropoda; class Insecta; order Lepidoptera; family Tortricidae; genus Cydia; species Cydia splendana. Next base: position 8,550,660 of record NC_085980.1, on the reverse strand, counting down.
GAATCACAGGCATTAATAGTGGAATTTCCTTACCGTTCTGAATGACCTGGTCCTCCGTGGCCGCGTATTCGATATCGCACTTGTCCGGCTCCGCTTCCGGTTCCGGGTCCGGGTCCGGCGCGTCCGGCGTCTGGTTCATGAGGAACACGGACTTCAGTATGTTACGTAGGTCCGCGGCGAAGTTCGTTTGGAGTTGGTCCGCGACGCCAGCGATGCAGACGAACAGACGGTGGATTAGGTCTTCGCTTGATCTGGAAAATAAAAGTCATTCATCAAGTTCATTTTGGGACTATTAATTTCGTTACCAAGACTCGGAACCGGTTTTTTCTTCCTACAAAAAATACCGGTATTCTTAATTTCTTTTTCGTTCTTTGGTTTATTATTTCATTTTTAATGGGACAATGTAATAATACGAAGTTGTTACCTAAACCCATGATTCAATGCTACGTAAAGAGCATACAATAATAAAATATATAGGACTATTTCGGGTTTTAAAAAAACCAGTTCCGAGCCCTGTTCGTTACAATGTCGTGTGCTTAGTGCACAGAACACCGCCTCTAGAAACCTAATATTGGCCATTTTGTTCCCGACGCAAATCACCAAACTGTGAGGTGCGGGAGGGGTGCTCACGGCGTTGCGATTGGTCGTTTCAAACATGGCGCGCTGACACGTGCAAGCGTAGGGATGGGACATGTTCATTACAGGTAGTGGGTACTGCTACCAGTGATACCGAAATTTATTGTGGTAAAATTGTTACCAATTTAGAATACTTAGAGTAAACTTACTTAATAATTATATTGATTAATTTAATATTTCATTAAGTAATTTAACAATGTACCTGAAATGTTTACTTAACATATTAGGGCATTTCTGTTTAAAGTACCCAGAACATGAATTTTAAATTTTAGAATTTTTATATTATTTCCACTCAGAATCGCAATCTCTTTCGATACGAGAAAAAAGTGTCGCCAAAATCTCATACAATTATTTTCTTTTGTCCGTTTTATTAAGGTCATAGAAGGTTGTATTGAAAACATATTCAAATGGACCAATAACATATGCCTATTACAAATCAACTCCGAGTTGTCTCGCACTTCTTTAAAGTTCATCATCAGGTCCATTTCGTGACATGAGACCTAACTGCTCACCTAGAGGATTCTAAAAAACCCATACAACATATGTCTAAGACATACCAACACCGAGTTCCCTCGCACTTCTTTGAAGTTCATCATCAGGTCCATCTCGTGACATGAGACCTAACTGCTCACCTAGAGGATTCTAAAAAACCCATACAACATATGTCTATCACAAACCAACACCGAGATCCCTCGCACTTCTTTGGAGGTCATCATCAGGTCCATCTCGTGACATGAGACCTAACTGCTCACCTAGAGGATTCTAAAAAACCCATACAACATATGTATATCACAAACCAACACCGAGTTCCCTCGCACTTCTTTGAAGTTCATCATCAGGTCCATCTCGTGACATGCGGCCTAACTGCTCCGCCAGGCCAGCCTAGAGGATTCTAAAAAACTTACACAACATATTACCTATATATTAGGGTGTTTCATTTTTCCGAATTTTCGATTTTTATCTGACTTTGCTCGAATTCTTGTTCCAACTGATAAAAAAATATTATACGTTAAAAAAAATTAAAATCGGTCAACATTTAGAGGTTGCACAACTTCAACAAAGATTTTTCAAATAACCAACGACTCTACATCGGAGGGTAGAAAATGGTTTAAGCGGCTACCATTAAAGCGGAGAGTAGTGTGATACTGAACCTTCTACATATAAATACATTTTAAAATTAGTAGTAAACTTGGATTTTGGTTACTCGATAAATGTTCTAATTATGATTTTTCAGTTTTTCCACCTGTTTCCAAAGGAAAAGTGCTTTTATCGTGTTTTAGACGCAAAATTCAGTTTTCTCATTCGATTTTAGTATCAGTTCATTATATTTTGTCATTTTAGAACATAGTTCATTTTCACGCAATGTATGGGGTTCTCACTCTACCTTTTCAACTTGTGCAACCTCTAAACGTTATTCAATTCTTTTGAAAATTTAAATAGATAGTTTTTACTGTGGGGAGACTCCATTGGTGAGCAAAGTCAGGAAAAATATTACAACTTTTTTTTCTCCATACAAAAGTGAATCACCCTACTATATATTATGTCTAAAATGGTACAATACGGTATGACGAAGCACGAAGTTTCCGCAACTGAAAAACCATCATCGTCACATCACTAGTCGAAAGGGAAAGGGATAGCGCATTGCATTTTCAAGTTGACGAAAAGGGACGGAGATACTTCGCCTCTGCTTACGACCAGTATAAAATGAACCCCGCGGACAAGAAACATTATTCAATGAAATAATGAATTTGACTTTCCTGTGGGATGTTATTCCATCTGTTTCGTAAGTCGATGTCTTAGATGACTTGCCACACCATTTTACGCTGCAATATCCCATGATTTCCCAATGAATTCAATAGTTTACGATTTATTTTCTTAGACTCGTGCACACTGCTAACAGGTCGTAACCTTGGGCGCAACTGATCGGAGCGGCGCGCGAACAATCTTATATTTGACCTATACACCATACGGGCGGTGGCCGCGAGTCGTCCTATAAGCTCGGTCTATAGGGGTTGGTCCGTGGCTTAGTGTTAGGCGGACTTATAAAAGAACCGAATGCCTCGAAAGGAATTTGTCGTGTAAAGCATCTCGGTGTAAAGCCTGCCCGAGGCAAACGCACGCGCGACCATGATGTATCGGGCCTCGGGGGAGGTACATCTTCACAGCAATCACCTCTCAAGTCAGCTCATTCTGTGTGAACTTGCATATTATAGATGGCGCTATTTATTTGTGTCTTCAAGCGTATGAAAATCTTACTTGAACTTGCCCCTCGCCTGTTGTCTCGCGGCGAGCTCTTGAGCTTGTAGCGCCAACGCGATCTGCTCATCGTCCGCCGTACTGAAAATACAACATCATTATCAAGTATGTCCTACAATATCATCGCTACTGCCAAAGAGAATAGATAGTATAGAGGGGTCCTGTCATAGTAAATTTTGTAGTCACAGTAAATTTACTGCTATCTATCGACACACGATTAAAACTCAAAATGAAAACGTATAAAATTATCAAAAAATGTATATATATGAATAAATGATTTTATTATTTTTATATCATTTTGACCCATGTTCATTCACTGAATTCTATGTGTTAAAATTGTTAAATATGAAACGGTGTCGTCACGCCATAGCCTGCATTAGGGTGCATAGGCTAAAGGTGTGTGCGCCATCTATCCGAGAATAACTTTTTCTTGATTTCCGAGGCACATTTTTTCCTTAGACTTTATTCATCTTATACGAAGTTGCATATGTCTTTGCTACTGCCATTCACAATATCTATACCGCATTGCCAAAAGGATAGCCTCATAAGGCCCAGCCATACAAATGAAAAATCTATAATTTGCCATTGAAATTAGAACATATAGTTTAGGAAATAGAGTTGATTTTGCGTTGTTGGAAAATTTAACGAGACAAAGCAAAAGCGACTCTGTTCCAATTGAATAAGATTTACATTTCATCGAACTTAAGAGATACTATAGGTAGAACCTTGGGCCTTAGGAGGATGGTGGAATCAAGCACAATGTAAAAACAATTATATGTATGCTGACTTTAGACAAAAACTTTAGATCAGTCGTAAAATCGATGATCGTCAAATAAGATTTCTTCGGTTCTTTATATGATTGAATACATTTTACATAGTCTGACAAATAACTGCATACATCTTTAGTCTAAACTCTAAATGATAAATTTAAATAAATGGGAATTTTCACTTAATTGTGCACCTTTTAACTGCCGGTTAGCAATCGTTACAAAACTGACGGCCAATGTCAAATGCCATACATTTTGTCTTAAGTCGCGCTTTAAAGTACAAGTTAAATGAAAATGCCCAAATACAGCTTATCTATCTCTCACCTTTCGTCAACAAAGTGATCCAAATTCAATCTCAGCGGGCTCTGTGCCTGCGCCGACCGGTTGTCCAAGATCACGGTCCCGGGCGACCACATTTTCTTCTTCTTCTTGCTTTTACTCGACTTTCTTAATCGCCTCTCTTCTTTCTTCTGCCGCGAACTACTAGGCGAGGAGTTAGTCATGGAATTATTGTCTTGAGTACTTAAATCGGCCACTATGTTTCTTGCCAACTCGTTTATAACCTCTTCCGCCATTCTTAACTCTTCAGATTTTGTATTTACAGCTTCGTCACTTAACCTATCCGTATTTACATTAATCGACGATGACGCTTCGTTCTTTTGAGTATCTGTCTCTTCATAATTTATGTTAACGCTAACATCACCGTTATTTACACTGGAAAAGGAACTTTCTAATGTGTTAATAGCTTTGTCTTCTTCCGTTTTTAATACCCTGTTCTGTTGCATGAAGTGGTTCTCTTTGATTTCTTTGTTTTCTGTGTCTGGGGATCTATCTAAGCTAGTATTTTCAGTACTGACACCAGAATCCACAGGCGATTCGTGTTCGCTCTCATAACCAAGCATGAACTTCACTTTATCATCATCACTATTCTCTATATGCGTTTTCGCTGATGTGAAACTATTATTATCATTTGCAACTTCATTGTTATCAATGAAATTCTGTCGGAATTCTTCATTAGTTAGTAATAACGAGCTCAGATTAGCGTTAGCTATACATATGTTAGTATTTACAATATCAGCGTCAATATTGTCCGGTATAATTAAAGGGAGATCCGTCGCTATTGCACTTTCTTCTTCTTGAGTGAAGACTGCAGAATTATTGTGTGAGAGAGAAGCTAATACTACGGGTTCGTGGCTTATCGCGTTCGGTATTAAATATCCGTGACTAGTGGAAGGCATGCAGCTCAGTTGTTCGTTCTTAGGCCCGCTGAAGTAAGGCTCAGTCGGTTCGCTGGATATTAAAGTGGGGACATCGTTCGTGGAGAACGAATGTATTTGGTTATGATCTAGTATGTCTACGTCGCTAACTATTGAGGATAATCTATCTGCTATTTCAGTGACCTGCTCGTTAAGGGAGGTCACCAGGTCGTGGTCAGGTAACTGCCTGTTGGAGGGTTCGCCCGAGTTGCCCGCGTTGATGACTAAAGGGTCGAACATCATGAGACCGTTGGTGGAGAGGTTCCGTAAGGAGGATAAGTCGCTGCTTTCCGTTCTGCTGGTTTTGCGGGTCTTAGCGTCTAGGAGGTCGTTTTGGAATGTGTCTATGCTGGCGGTGTCGGACGGGGGAGGGTCGGAGGGGTGTTCTTGGGGCGAAGTGGAGTCGCTGTCCGTGTCGAGGCGACGCAGGCCGTCGATGATTGGCGTCATCACTTCTATGTAGTCCGGCAGGTAGTCGTTCTCAGTGATGGTTGGCTCGGTGGAACTGTGGAAAAAAAAATCAAGTTACAATAATGGGTTCAAACTTCAACCAAGACTTTTTGATTATAATCATCGGATGAGTGTGTGAAAATGTAGGCGAATTCAAACAGTGTAATAGCAATAGTGATAACTGATAAGATAAAGTTCTCATGGAAGGCATTCTAAGGTTGCTGTGACTCTTGAAAACTTGGAGTTACCAAGTTACGATATCAAAAAGACCTACATCGTCTATATATATCTCAGATGTCGAATGAGTTATGGGCCAAAATCACAAATCTGGGGTCTGGCAAATCCCGTTGGCGATGGCAGAAAGAACTGGACCCTTTAGAAGTGGTGAGGTACAGTACTGGACTAGAAGATCAGATAAATGAAAAGTTTTTGACAAAAATTTCATTTTTGGAGCTTTTATCGCCGACTGTACTTTTCTTAGGACAGACAACTAATACTCATTGAGACAATTCTAAAAACCCCTAACACAATTAGGTTGCGTTGTTTCATCACAGAGTTCCTATGGCCACCTCCTGTCTCCATCATCAGATCAGCTCGATGGTACCATAATATTGCATTGTCATCCGATTTATACATGCATGCAAAATTTCAGCTCAATCGGAAACCGGGAAGTGATCAAATTTAACTTGCAAGATTTGATTACAGACCGAGAGACAGACAACGGGACAGGTGAAAGTAAATAAAAGCTTGTAAATGTAAAAAAGAGAGGTTGCGAAACGACACTGGTGAATTGTGCTAGCACATCATCATCATCATTATTCTTAAGAGCCTTGTCGGTGGAGTAATCGCCATTCCGTTCTTTTCTCTGCCACTGTTTTGAGCTCCTGATACGTCACTAGGTTATTTTTTTCTTTGGCCAGGTCAATATATGCACGTCTCGGTCTTCCTCTGCCTCTCTGTTTTTCTATTCTGCCTTCAATTGCCTTATTTCTAGCACATATTGAATTGAATTTTTTATTGTCATATTGTGAGTTACAATGATCTTAAAATTATGTTAGGGTAGAATCATCATAATCAACCGCGATGCGGCGTACAATGTTAAGACTAAAACTAGTCTTACAGCTAAATACTTATACAAAAATACCTCTGGGTATAGAGATCGCGGCAAGGGGCGTGGTCAGCGTAGAAGCGAGACACGAACTCGCCGATATCAGGGTACTGACACGACGGGTCCTCCGAAGGTTCTGCACCTGTAAGTATAAGAAAAACCCTGAGTGAACCGGACATACAACAAAGCCTAGGTTCCCGTATCGTTCAGAGGTCAGAGTCACTTTTTAAAACGCAGTGCTAGCGCCAATTTTTGGAATCCCGTTGCCAAAACGGACCGTGAGGTCTTTTAACTGGGCAAACCCTAAGATGAGGAGGAATATCAACTTACCGTGAGGTATCTCCAGGCCAGCTAAACTGGAGACGTCTTCGTTGGTACAGAGTAACCACTCGAGGGCTATAAGCCCCTGCCGGTCTAGTGTCCACATGAGAGAGCGGATCTTGTGCGAGGGTCATTGCCTTCATCACATCTTGTGATCATCGGAGTCTGTTTGTCCTTTTACAGGAGAAAGCGTATGTTTATAGTGAGATAAATAGGAAATAAATAGCATCAACTTACCGTGAGGTATCTCCAGGCCAGCTAAACTGGAGACGTCTTCGTTGGTACAGAGTAACCGCTCGAGGGCTATAAGCCCCTGCTGGTCTACTGTCCACATGAGAGAGCGGGTCTTGTGAGAGGGTCATTGCCTTCATCACATCTTGTGATCATCGGAGTCTGTTTGTCCTTTTACAGGAGAAAGCGTATGTTTATAGTGAGATAAATAGGAAATAAATAGCATCAACTTACCATGAGGTATCTCCAGGCCAGCTAAACTGGAGACGTCTTCGTTGGTACAGAGCAACCGCTCGAGGGCTATAAGCTCCCGCCGGTCTAACGTCCACAGGAGAGAGCGGATCTTGTGAAGAAGGGTGCGGAATGGACGGAACATGTCTGACATCTCCTCTGAAATACACAGAAAAGCTTTTCGTTAAATCAAAGTATTAATTACGGCTACGGAGACAGAGCACAGAGATTCTAACTAAATATTTGAAGTATAATGTTCTGGAAATATGGTATCACGCTTACTTAAGTTACTTACGCCGAATCTGCACATGATAGAAGTATTGTTTTCTTTACACATCAGATCTAGATCTAGATCCTGACATTCTAAGTTTATTATAACTCGACAATATTTAAGGAAGTTCATTAACTTTAATTGACTTTAAATTGAGAAGTTATTCAAAATTAGACCTTTGTAGTCCTTATCCATGTCAGATCATGTTATAGATAAATTGGGCATTATATTTCAACATGGCAATCAATAATTGACTATTTAAACTTACCTGGTGACTTATCTATGCTCAAAGGCCCGCTGGAGTATATTAATAGCCCGCTGACGATGGCGAGCCTCGGCACGGCGAACATCAAGGCTGGATCGTACGAGTCCACCTGAAAACACAATTTGGGTTATTTTCAACCGTCACAGCATAAGTTCGTTAATTGTCCAGATTATCCTTTCATCATCAGAGCAGGGTAATCGTTACTCACTCGCTTTCTTTTAAATTTTCTCTAACACAGTTATTAGCATGTTGACAGAAGAAAATGTGAGGATTCATGTTCTATCTAACCGGACAATTGCCTCGCCATGAGACGGTTCAGTCGCTACTCTAGTAGGGTAACGACCGAACCTAGGTAATCTTAATCAGAACCGAATCAGATACATAGCATAATAAGATACTTCGTTTTAATAGTAAGATCACGTTGTTCCTACTAGGAACTTCTTGGGTAAGCAGCGACTGCGAAGGACAAAGCCCATCGTAAATTATGCGAGAACAGCAGACTTAAGAGTTGTTGCGCCTCGAACTCGTGAGGAGTCTTCACTGTAATGCTCAATCTCCGCTCAGAAGTAGGATCTAACCTGTTCCTGTGTGAGCAGCGACTGCTTCAAAGCCCTCCGTAGACTCTCGGAGAACAGCACACAGATGAGCTGCTGCGCTTCGAACTCGTGGGGGGTCTTCACGTTCACCATGGCGCTCACGTAGCAAAGCTCGAATTCTGCGAACAACCTGAAAAAAAGGCAAATAACTTTACACATCTGATTTATTAAACTGATTTCCGCTAGAACGACTATAGAAAAGTTTCTTATAACTGTCACCTCTCATGAGTAAAATGACATTACACTTTACACCAGTTTGATATCTCAAGGGCGATCAGATAAGAGCGACTTATGGTGGTCACGACCCTCAGACATGGCGGAGCGATCGTTGATGGCTACAAAGCTCCAACGCTAGCTAGTTCTAGGGCAACCAACTGGACGTTTCCCACTAACACTCTCCTCACAGGATGACCCTCTCCCATCCTTTTCAGACGTCCAAGCCAACAGACACTTGTGGGTTTGTTTTGTTTTGACACACAAACTTACTTGTCAAATATCCTAAGACTCACCCAGCATGTAGTCCTGCTGCGACAGAGCCAGGCCTCTGGGTTGCAAGCATTGCTCTCTGAGCAACGACCGGACGGTTTCCAGGATCATGGTGAGAGCTTTGGCTAGGGGGCGCATGGCGGCTAATTCCTCCTCTCCTTCTCGATTATAAGTAACACTCACTTGTCAAATATCCTAAGACTCTCATGCAGCATGTCGTCCTGCTGCGACAGAGCCAGGCCTCTGGGTCGCAAGCATTGCTCTCTGAGCAACGACCGGACGGTTTCCAGGATCATGGTGAGAGCTTTGGCTAGGGGGCGCATGGCGGCTAATTCCTCCTCTCCTTCTCGATTATAAGTAACACTCACTTGTCAAATATCCTAAGACTCTCATGCAGCATGTCGTCCTGCTGCGACAGAGCCAGGCCTCTGGGTCGCAAGCATTGCTCTCTGAGCAACGACCGGACGGTTTCCAGGATCATGGTGAGAGCTTTGGCTAGGGGGCGCATGGCGGCTAATTCCTCCTCTCCTTCTCGATTATAAGTAACACTCACTTGTCAAATATCCTAAGACTCTCACCCAGCATGTAGTCCTGCTGCGACAGAGCCAGGCCTCTGGGTCGCAAGCATTGCTCTCTGAGCAACGACCGGACGGTTTCCAGGATCATGGTGAGAGCTTTGGCTAGGGGGCGCATGGCGGCTAATTCCTCCTCTCCTTCTCGATTATAAGTAACACTCACTTGTCAAATATCCTAAGACAATATAAGAAGATATATCTCATGCAGCATGTCGTCCTGCTGCGACAGAGCCAGGCCTCTGGGTCGCAAGGTCTGAGGAACAACCGGACGGTCTCCAGGCTTCTGGTGAGAGCTCTGGCTAGGGGGCGCATGGCGGCTAATTCCTCCTCTCCTTCTCGATTATAAGTAACACTCACTTGTCAAATATCCTAAGACTTTCATGAAGCATGTCGTCTTGCTGCGACAGAGCCAGTCCTCTGGGTCGCAAGCATTGCTCTCTGAGCAACGACCGGACGGTCTCCAGGCTTCTGGTGAGAGCTTTGGCCAGGGGGCGCATCGCGGCTGATTCCTCCTCGCGATTCATTATGGATGAACCGGCGGCTAGACACTGGAAGTAGATAAATTGACGGTTAAAAACTGGAGTGACACTTCGACAGGTGAGCATTTGGAGAGATGATGAATGATTGTGTCATGTCATACATTATGCGTTTAACATTTACTCATCAAAACGGATATGGCAAAAATAAAAATGCTTTTATTTCATGATTACCACTGTATTCACAATATTTGTTTGGTACTATAAATAGTAAACATATATGCCTACATGATATATACGTTAAATATTTCCTAAATGTAAAACTTTCCGAAAAATATTTTTTTTTGTTTCTTTTCGTTCTCCTGTAAACCATGTACGTGGCGTATGACACAAACGTATTCTCACCCGACGTTGTATGAGGAACGTCAAACTCAGACAGAAGCATATGCGAGATAGCATGAAGTAGCTGAACAAACAAACAAACAAAGTAGCTGAAACAAAGATGAACAGAAAAGGAAAACTGCTGCGTCGACCTCAAGTAAATGGGATATAGGAGGATTTATAGAGATGCAGTCACAGCTATGAATTATCCATAATCTCGTCAAGAATGATCAACTATGAAGAACAGCTGTTGTCTGTACTAACCTATGTACCGAACCACAACTGTCCAGCCGAGTTATCCTAAAGCACGTCTTCTGGAAACTTGACTCGCTGAGAAGCTGATTTGTGATTCGTGATCATAACTAAGGAAATATGTACTAACCTCAGCACCGAACCACAGCTGGCCAGCCAAGTTGTCCTGGAGCACGTCCTCTGGAAACTTGACGCGGAAGCCTCTCGCCACGCGCTCGTCGCCGAGGAGCTGGTCCATGATCTGGCTGATGATGTTCAGCACTCGATCCTGGAACAGAAGTTTAAGAATGAATACTCATTTGTTGTTTTGAAGCTTTGTGAGAATAAAGAACCAACAACTACAAAATTACAGTCAGTATGATATGAAGAGTCCAGAGGAAGAAATAACAGTTTTTATGACATTGAAGCTTCTTACATTTGCTTAAAAATATAGCCTTTGTCACTTAGGCTACAAAAACGAATAGATTGACACCTCATTCGTCAAAATCGTCTAATAGTAGAGTCAGAACACTACGATTTGGAAACACGACGACACATACGTAGACTGTTAAAATCACAACCCTTCCTCATTGTCTTTGCCGTGATAGGGTTAAGTGTGCATTTATTACTAAACGGCTCGAGGCGCGACCTCGTTAGCGGACGCGGGGTGGTTGGCGAAATGCCACGGCACGCACAACCTTTAAGGGTGACATGTCTGATAAAATAACAATGCTATGGAATTTCATAAGGGGTATTTTTTTGGCCGCCTACTCAAGGTTGATGTAATTGTAAGGTATTGAGGTTGATGTATGTGTATGGCATAAACGGTTTGACAGTGTGTATTATATATATAAGAGGTACATATATCAAACAAGACACTGATAATATTTTTACAGTTACGAGCTATGCTCGCGAATTGCTATTTTCACTTACCTACTCCCACCAACTTCTAAAAACTAAGTATCTAGCCTACGTCTAACCCCAGGCCCAGAACTGAAGCGTTAGATACAGGGGTGTAGCCGCACATCACAATTATAATATTATATTACGGATGTTTGTTGTTTGTAGTAACAAGTATATTAGTGTGAAGAGTGTTAAATAAGTAAATAATAATAAAACAACGCTTGAAAGCAATGAAATACATTGTCAAACAACATAGAAACAAATGTATTCATCTTTTATTGTACTCAATTCTCTGAACTAAGATACAGCACATAGTTGCCTCTATTGACAATGAGTCACCATACCATCCACATACTGATAATTCGTAATCCTTATTCCAAAGACATAAGGCCTGTGGTTAGTTAAATAATTGCTATTAGCATGCAGCCACGTTCAGTACTAGCACGTGTATCACAATGTCAGTCTGTATGTCAGTCAAAAAAGGTACCTTTGAGTAAGTAAAACGTGTCACATAAGCCATTTTTGCGCGGAGGTGTGTATCAATCATATGGGACGCAATCGTAACCTCGTATCTTCTAGTTGAAGTATAGCAGTTTCAACTTTGTTCCGAGAGTTCAAAGTTCAATATCGCGATAATGGTAAAAACGTGATGAGGTCTAGTAAATTAGTTTTGTTTATTATAGATAACAAACAAATGTGTCGTTCTGAGAAAAAAGAGACTGTAGGGCGTCTCAAACTGAGGCCATTTAAATTAATTATTTAATACAAACGCTACGCTTCTCCACGTTGGCGCCTGTATTGCTCTAAGGTCACTTTTTAGACAGAATTACACAATAAAACATCAGCTTTGAAACAATAACATTACAATTGTATTTAAATTAATTCATTCGTACAAAGCAATGTCAATCGTAATGTATTTATAATAAAGTCGACTATTTTTAAGTGTAAGTATAAAAAGAATTTCTTATGCAAGAGATAAGTGGTATAAATTAATTATAAATGTTGAATGTCAAGTACGACACACGCTACTTTTAATTGCCAACATGGTAATCGTATCATAAATAAACATAAGTACCTAAGTATGGCAAATGCTTAGCCACTTAATTGGTTGAAATCAGGTGTTTTTCTTTTGTTTGTAAATACTGTAGATAATATTAATTAAGTGTTCTAAAGTTTTTGTTATTGCAAGTTACTGTCGGGGTTAAACACACAATACTTGTGGCCATAAGCTAATCAAACTAAGTACGTAAAATGATCTGTGGACCTTATTATCAAGACAATGACCAAATAAGATTTTTGATAAAAGCTTTAATCGTTGACTGTACTTTTCTTTCAACAGGCAACTAATACTCAAGAAACTCGAACAGTTGCGTTGTTTTATCACAGAGTTCCTGTGGCCACCTCCTGTGTGTTGGACCAGCAATGTACGGCATTTTTTTTTTGTCAGGTGACAATTGTAACAGCGGTGAAACAGGGGCCTGGTTAAGTGGTCATACGAATAAAACCGGGCAAGTGCCAGTCGGACTCGCACATGAAGGGTTCCGTACCATTATCTATAAAAACGGTCACCCATCCAAGTACTCACCACGCCCGACGTTGCTTAACTTCGGTCAAAAATCACGTTTCTTGTATGGGAGCCCCACTTAAATCTTTATTTTATTCTGTTTTTAGTATTTGTTGTTATAGCGGCAACAGAAATACATCATCTGTGAAAATTTCAGCTGTCTATCACAGATCACGAGATACAGCCTGGTGACAGACGGACGGACGGACGGACGTACGGACGGACAGCGGAGTCTTAGTAATAGGGTCCCGTTTTTACCCTTTGGGTACGGAACCCTAAAAAAATGGCATGAAGGAGGCAGTTTATGACTAAGTGACTGCAATTTCTTGGATGTTTTGAAACAATTGGGAACGGATTTCTATTTCGGACGGAAAAAGTCATTTTCCAATATCATGTAGGTAAAACTAAAAACATTGAAACATATATTTTTTCACCACACCAGCTCGGAAAGGCTAACTGCACTCCAAAAACTGATAGCAAAGTTGCATTTTATTCACATGTGAGGCAAAGTAATCAAATGCAAATTTTGAGTTGTTTTGTTATGTATTATACCAATAATTGACATTTAAATGATGATTTTGGATGATAAATATTTAATAACATTCATTTGGATTTGATTTTGTTTGATATTTCGGGTTGGTGTGGTGAAAAATTGTGTGTTTCACTCGGGGGCAGATTTTATTTAACCCTCGTGGTTTGAAACCCTCGCAACGCTCAAGATTCCATTTTTCGAACCACTCGCTCGTGGTTCAATTTTGGAATCTTTCGCTTGCCCGAGCAAATTAATATTAGCACGAGCGGGTAAACAACAACTTTGCCCCCTTGTAAAACAAATAACTATTAAAGCTGGCTCCAATTTCACCACGGTGACAGGTGCGACAATTGTAAAACATCACTGTTGCTGACGTCACAGGCATCCATGGGCTACGGTTACCGCTTACCATCGGGCGGGCCGTATTCCTGTTTGCCACCATCATTGTTTTATTAAAAAAAACTTTATTATATCGGAAAAAAACAGATATTTCTCTTGCTAAGTTTATGACAATTGTCACAAAAACACTACAATTGTCGCGAAATTCCGACATATAACTCATTACCTGTCAAGAATTACCTACAATTCTTCTAAATCTTGACAATTGTCAGAAACTTCGCAAAAGAAATATCTGTTTTTTTCCGATATATTAATAAAGTTTTTTTTAATAAAACAATGATGGTGGCAAACAGGAATACGGCCCGCCCGATGGTAAGTAGTAACCGTAGCCCATGGATGCCTGTGACGTCAGCAACAGTGATTTTACAATTGTCGCACCTGTCACCGTGGTGAAATTGGGGCCTGGTATTTTATAGTAACTATATCGATAAGCCAGTGCAAACTTTCTACCGTTTGTGTCCAACGTTCAAGTAATTGGAAAGCTGCAGAACAGGTGCGTTTTGTATTAATTCAATGTTCCATTTATCTTCAAATAGGCACTACATTGTATAAAACAAGCGTCTATATACACCGCCCGATTCGAACTTTAAGATACGTCAATTAAAAGACCTAGAAACGATATGGATTAGATGTGTCAGTGTCAAAAGTGACGTTTTTGTTTGAAGAAACGTCATATTTGACGCTGACACATCTAATCTAAATCGTTTCTAGATCTATTAACTGACGTATCTTAAAGTTCGAATCGGGCCGAATGTCTATACAGTCGTTCGACGAGGGGCGAGGGGCGAGGGGCAGGGGGGGTCACCCGAGCTGCATACATCGCTGTCATCGCATTGTTAGTAGCTCGGTACACGTCAAAGGCCGTCGGACCACTGTTACTTTTTACACAGAGTACCTTAAACATGCTAAACATTGCCTAATATGCCAAACATTGCGCGGTTTCGAAAAAATAGTGACTCCACCAAACAGTTGTTGTTGACTGTATTTCAAATAAATTATTTCACACCATTCACACCATTATTAGAATAACGTGGGCCACGGTTATTTTTAGACACCATTTGTGACGTTTTCAACCAAAAGGTACCACATTGTCGGTGGTGGATAAGGTTGATTTCAAATTGAAGCTATATGGAAATAGCGCCTTATTGGCAACCGACAATAAGTACCGTTTTAATTGAAAATGGCACATTTATGTTTAATCAATCGAAAAGAATTCTAAGTAGGTAACTTGAGCGTGACGTCACACGTCATATAAGTAAACTATAGAGTGAATAATCGTTTTGACAGTTTGAAAATTCCTTATTGGTCACCATTATTAGCTGTTTGCTAGAGAATCAACGTTTTAATCTAATTCTTCAATGATCGCCTTTCTAGAGTTTCTACCATTATTAGAAATTCTTAAAGGCAACATCTGTCTCTATTAGAGACTCACTGGTTTTACAGCAACGTTTAGCATGATGTTAAACAAGTTTACGTTAGATATACTAAACTGTGTTTATGTTAACGTCTGTGCTTCGAATTCAGTCACAACTATGACTCAGATAGTAAGTATATTTTCGTACTATGTTAAGATAGGATCGAATCCTTGTGCTCTTGGTCACTTTACCGAAAAGCCAAATATATGGAGTTATAGTCGAATGCAGGCGAAGGTTGATCCAAATTTGGTAACGTAAAGGGCCGGATGGTTTAAACGCATAAGGTAAACGATGCTACTGTTGCCCAAAGATTGGCCCGTTCAGCCTTATTTAAAGGTAACTTCCCTACAAAAATATGGGCACATGACTGTACCATCTTATCTTCTTATCTTTTCTTATTGTTTTCGGGGGCCCTTGCGGATACACTTCGACCCATAGGGATCTTTTGTGCAATTACCCCTAGAGAAGATCCGTCAACTACTCAAGAGCTTTTCCCACCATATCCATGCATGTGTTGGATGATGGAGCTCATGGGTAGCGTTTTAAAGTCCTTTGGTTCCAGATATCCTGCTCCAAAGTCCTTCATTCTTTATCTGGCGAGGGCGTGACATTCACACATTAAGTGTTTCACTGTCTCTTCCTCTTCGCCACACATACGACAATCGGCGTTGTAACTGTACCATAGGGCGTTATTGGGTTGCTTACCCTACAGCTAAAGATTTTCTACTGTTTTACAGGAAGAGACGGATGTATAATTTTATCTCTGTCATGCGACAAACGTGACTATGATAAGTCTACAACATAGTAAGTTTCCTATTATATGATAAGAAAGTTAAGTTATTCCGCTTTCACACAAAGATTCCAATATTGCTAATAAATTTTGCATACATACTAGTTGCAAAAGCCAAGACAAACTAAACTGAACCCTATTCAATAGAATTTAACGTTTATATTTGATTAACTTATTTAGTATTTCTCATAGTAGTGTAAATTTAATCCCGACCTCGGAACATTATTTAGGATATTCTCAATAATATTTGAAAGGTGGATACATAATAGGTAGTCAAAGGCAGAAAAAAAAAATCACAGCAATATTTTCCAAATACTTTTGTAAACTAGACCTGGCTGTGACACAGACACGATCTCGACGTCATAAAATTACATGACGTCACTTTAAAGAAATGATATTACTGTTGGCAGTGTAGTGATCGGAATTAAATGAAAAATAACAGTGAAAACATCATTTTTGGCTCTTTGACATTCCTAAATCTGGTGATTACTGCTCCGGCTGGCTCTACTTCTTAAAAGCCACTGTGCTAACATAATATTTGTCGAGAACAGATTCATACAACTCAAATTCATACTTCTACAAAAGGATAAAAAGACGTATTTCTAACGTAGAATGAAATATGCGTCAATAAACTGGATTTGCTAATAGACCGCGGGCCAGGAGCATATATCGTCAGTCATCGCCGCCCGGCTGATACTTTGTCAAATAATAGTTTAGATGCAATAGATGAAAAAAAAATTACATGTTCATGTGACCAGCTGACGTTTCTGCCACCGCGATACAACCGGCTGACGATTTTTTTTATTCACAATTGTATCTAAACTATCATCTGACAAAGTATCAAACAGGAGGCGATGACTAAATTTTTTTTTACGTGTTTCGGTGGCTGCCATTCCTTAACCCACCAACGGAGCGCCATCTGACGTCCACGAGCGTTCATAATACATAGCCGTTAACTACTATACGAGTTATCGCCCGGAAGGCGATTGGTCATGGAAATCTGTTCGTGGCTCGCAGTCTATAAGGAAAATGTCTCAAGAATTGCGTAGTGCATAAACATAAAACGCAGCGGGGATATGAGATGACGTATTTAGAAAAATACTTTGTTTTTAAACCTTGTGCAATTTTTTTGGCATAAGAAACGATTTTGTAAAATATGAAGAAATTTCCGAAGAAATCTATAATGGGACATCTTACACAAATCTACCTAGTCCCACACTAAGCTCAATAAGGCTTGTGTTGTGAGAAACTAATTTTTGCAACTATTTTCGTCACACGGGGTCTTGTACGGTCAGCCGCTGAGATAGTTAACCTTCATTCGCTGCATACAAACTTTATACTGCATACACGTTTCTTAATCAAAGGACTATGCGTCAAAATTGCCCCAAAACCAACAGAGTAGAGAGAGTTAGGTCATTAGATAGGTATTTCTCTGTACTTTATTTCGTTCTATGGGCACCAAGCGGAATTCCATTGCAGAGCTGAGTAATTGGTATTTTAGTCAAAATGTCGTCACCTTTATTACCTAGGCAATAGAGTCCACCGCCGGGCGAGCGCGGCAAATCATTCGGTGTGCTCGCCCGGCGGTGCGCGAACATCTACCCTGCAGCAATTAATTTACTTACTCAGTCTCTATTGCCTAAGTAATAAGGGTCACGACATTTTAGCTAAACTACCAATATCTCCGTTATGCAATGGAATTCCGCTTGGTGCCCATATAACAAAATGAAGTACATAGAAATACCTATCTAATGACCTTACTCTCATTTCTGTTGGCGTTGGGTCCAGGCTCCATACAAAGTTGCCCATGGTCCTTTGAACCTTTCATGAACAGAATAAAGTAGCATTTCTTTTGTTTCATTGCTTTTTAAGACAAACGAAATTCGTTCTAATTTACTTATACAACAAGGTTCAAAATTGGAAAATGTTCTATGGTGGGTCTTAGGAAGTTAAACGATAAAATGGCGGGCAGCTAGTCGTTATCTCTCCTACAGTACGGCTGCCTTACATTACGTACTTTTGCAACTAACAATACCTTAGCGAGTCTCAAAGTCTCAATTAAGTCACTTAAATTTGAATGAAATCCGTCGTAACCACAGAATAATTAATAGTACTACCGTACAGAAAAGACACTTCCTACAAAACCGAAGTTTGACAGCGATTCAGGGTCGAATCATGCTGTTCGTTTCTGACTTATGACACTATCCCTTTCGGCTATGTAAGGTTGTCAAAATTAAAGTCACTATCTTATCTGTGGTCGTGCACGCAAAGGGACGTCAAGTTGTGTCAACCCTAATAATTTTTCGGAGCAATGCTTAGCCGAACGGAGCCGAGTTTGCCCGAAGTCAGGATTGTCTCCCCACTGTCGTAACTTCAGCATGACGTCACAGACACTGACCTCCGCAGCAGCCGTTTAGTAACATCAATTCACGAGCCATTCAGTGGACCAAGGGTAACGAGGACTGTTGCAACTGCAACGCGTGCCATCTTTATGTTAATATGGGAATCTTTTTGGAAACCTTGCATTCCATAACTTACATCATGGAATGCAAGGTTTCCAACGTTTAAAATATATGTAACCAGCAGATTGGTCAAAATATCTTAACACCGCGCTCTAACGCTGAATTCAATTTGAATTGAACGCTGCACATCACCTTTGTCATAGGACGGACGGACACGCCATCGTTAGAGAATCGCACGACATCTATGCAATGCACCATTGTGTTCCTTAGAACAGCAGTTATTTGAAAATAAGTATATCTTAGTGACCATGGCAACGTGGTACAAGAAAACTATGCACATTGCACCGTAATTTTGAACTAACCGTCATCGCGTTGCAAATCGTAATCGAACTGAGATTCTGTCAATCTGTAGACATTCAGCCGCCGTGGGGTGAGGTGAGGTAATTCCATTCGGGGCGGGGTGGAGCGTGTCTTCGGTATGAAATACTATTACTTACCTATACTATATCTAATGTGGACAGTAGGTAAAAACACGACCGTATTATAAACAGCATATAAACAAACTTGTGAAAACAAGTCGTCAAATGGAAAATGCCATAAACTATCCGAATACATTACTATTATTAGATCGAAAAGCAAAACAAAACAGACTCTCTTTTGCATTTTATACATTAAAGGGTGATGTCACCAACGCTCGCCCGCACAAATTTCCATAAATGAAGCGAAAATACGCAAAACCGCTTATAGCTCAAGGACTACCGGATCCACTTAATAATAAATTCATACTTAGAATTAGAGAGGAAATTTACCTATTCTGACGTCTTACGTATAAGTACCTACATATTTCGCCAGATGTTAAGTACGTACCAGCATTCACATTTACAATAATATATGTTTCAAGTCTCTGCCATTTATTATTTATTTTTTAAACAATACTAAAGAGCTTCTCAATCAATAAGAATGGGTTATTGTTTTGTCACCTTCCGGCTGACAGATACTTCCGGCGCGTACCAATGAGTTTCCCGGAACTTAATCTGTACATAGCATCACTTAATATTGATAAGTTGCTTTTCAGTGTAGGAAACATCGTGAGGAAACTTGCATACATCTGCAAAGAGATTCACAAATGTATGTGAGGTTAGGGCCAAAGGCTGAGGGCTTGAGGTCACGGGCGTTTAGAACACGTAATTCTTTGGACATATTTTTGAGGAAGGGTCTTTACATTTTGATGATATTCCTGGTTGTTCGGTAGTAGTCAAGGAGTTCTACCAGTCAACCAAAAATATTAACACTCCGCCAAAAATGTGTTGAAAGAAATTAGTGGGAAGAAAATATTGACCATAAAATGACATTCAGGGTACTTAGGTATCATTCAAGATGTCGAAGCACTTCGTCGAAAATGTGTTCAAAGGAATAAGTGGGTAGAAAATTGACCCTGAGACGACATTCAGGCTACGTACGAAAGGTACCTAAGTAAGATATAATTTGGTAAGGTAATTTACTTCGACACACTTGAAAAACACCAACACTCAGTCCATAGTCGCATAAAAAATACAATATCTGTATCGTGACGTCACACCGACCTCCATGACCGTTTAAAACGAAAATACGCGAACCGCTTATGCTCAAGGATTACGAGATATCGCTTGCATCAATTGTTTATTTACATCGGAGGTCGAACGCTTGGTGATGACACATTAACACCATTCAAATGAAACGTGGTATGGAACGAAGTTATGTTATGAATATGTTCATCTTGTTTAATTCTTCTTCTACTGCTTAGAGCTCTTTCCCACTGAGACGTCCCGTTTTAGTAGTATACGTGCTAATATAGTAACATTCACACGAGCAATCTGTTTGCGGGATACTGCACGCATACTACAGAAAACGGGATCCTGCAGAAAACCGTACCCGCAAAAAACTGTACGTCAGTGGGAAAGAGCTCTAAGTTCTAAGAGACACAAACGGGTCTACCGCGATATCATTTCATTATTTTCACCTTAAATTCCGACGTTTCAGCTGAGTTGCACCAGCTCTGGTCACGTGTGTGGTGTGTGGTGGCTGTGGTGTGATGTGGTGGTTGTGTAATTAAATATGTGTACAAAACGCGAGAGTTTAAAGTGTTATACTGCTTAGTTGCCCAAGGGTCCGCATTTTAACTTTTTGGTGGCGGGACGACTCCGTATCACCATAAATCTCATCACTAGTGCCACTTAATTGCCACAAGTCTCCGATGTATGACCATAATTCTCCTCCTTTTGTAAATAATGTAGAAAAACGGAACAGATTGTATTTGATTTAAAAATGCAAAGTAAGTTAAATGTTTAATTATATGCCAGACGGACGTTGTTTATCATTTGGACATTAATGTCGCCACTCCTATTATATCGTTAGTGTTTCAAACACGCAATACCCAAGAGGTTATTGAAACGCCGATGGCGTTAGACTATTTGGGCACAATGAGATCGGAGTGGCGTCGTAACCTGCGGGAAGGCATGGCAAAGCACAACGAGCCCTGGTTGGACCAACTCAAGCAGAAACTAATTCGCAAAGCTGCTGGACCACTCCAAGATTCAAGACACATCTGTAATCGATGCGGCTAGAAATGCCGATCGGCCATTGGTCTATATACAGTCATCGCAGTCGATGTAGGCTGTAGACTACCTCCTCAAAATACCTCGGGAGTCGCTGCAACTATCATCTGCAAAGATGCTGTGGCCAATGATGATTGACTAGGGCTACTTGTGCGATGGACGATTGGTTAAGGTTTAAATGGTATAAATAAAGGAACGGCATTGGCGCACCGTTTATGCAGCAAAATGAATGACAAAAACTCGCAACGAACAAGACAAGACACTGTAGTTCCGGTGGTGTCGGTCCTTAACTCATAAGGTTCACGTTAAGACTAGTTTAGTTTTGAAGAACTTCTGTACTCCATAAATATTAACCATAGTAAAAACGTCTCGTATAATTTTGCGCACGTACACAATCTTC
Source organism: Cydia splendana (assembly GCF_910591565.1). Lineage (NCBI taxonomy): Eukaryota > Metazoa > Arthropoda > Insecta > Lepidoptera > Tortricidae > Cydia > Cydia splendana. The sequence continues at coordinate 8,529,064 of NC_085980.1, read as the reverse complement.
AAAGATTGCTGATCCGTCAAATGAGGAGGGCTTACGACAGATGGACAGAATCAGTTAACATGCTTTATTGATTAACTATCCTTACGCAGTAAGTTAAGTTGAGTAGTAAGGTAAGTTGTAATTTACTTACCTAAGAAACATTTAGGTACATACCTAGGTTTTGTCACATGGGACAAACCAGTCATTACTTAAAAACTGGGAACAAACAAGGTCACGTCCGGGCATAGCAATTAATTAATCCTGTTATACAATTTACATTTTGCAAGCACGAAAGTTAGGTTTTACCAGGTTTCCTTGTGGGAATTGGAAATACCAATTAGGCCCAAATAAAAAAAAATTGACTAGACTACACTCGCGTGCAAAAGTATTGCATCACTTTGCATTTTTTCGTCCGCACCCAATATATTTGTAAACTGGTTAATTTCGCTAAATTATTTTAATGTAATCATGTTCCTTGAAGTTTTAGCTTTACGAAAAGTAAAAAAACATGGAAACCGGCTGAGTATTTTTAAAATGATCGGCATTTTCCCGATTTGTGAGCGGTTTCACGTTATCACTCGCAATAGTTGCGCTACCCTTTACCCCTATAAAACGGGGGGTAGGGAAGGGGTTGTTATCAGTCACTTATTAGAAGTCGATCGTTACATATCTCCGCGTATTTTCCCGAGAAAAAAACCCGGAAAAATGGAAACCACTGAAGCTGAAGTCCGCCAAATCGTCCAGCCCCTGCATGCGGGGCGTAGCCAACGTTCAGTAGCTGCCGAGCTGAATTTAAGCCAATCTGCAGTTTGCAGAGTTTACCAGAGGTTCCAGGAGACTGGATCCTTTACTTCAAGACCAAGAAGGGGCCGCAGAAAGTGTACATCAGAGAGGGATGACCGCTTCTTTGTCACAACATCTCTCCGAGATCAACACCAGGCATGCATTGCCACCCAGCAGCGTCTGCGTGAGGTACGAGGAGTGGCTGCCAGTGAGTGGATAATAAGAAGAAGACTTAAGAAAGCGAACTTGATACCCAGGAGGCCCGCAGCGGGGCCCAAATTGCTGGCGCGACACCGTACAGCCTAAAGAGAGTTTGCTGAAAATCACAAGGACTGGACCATTGAGCAATAAACCCCAGTTCTCTTCTTGAAAGAGTGCAGAATGTGCTTGAATGGATGTGACCGAAGAGGAAGAGTCTACAGAAGGCCAGAAGAACAGTTCGCTCAATGTTACTTCTCCGAAAGGGTCGCCTATGGCGGTGGATCCGTAATGTTCTGGGGCGGCATTTCCTACGAGGGGCGGACAGAGCTGGTTTTCGTGCCTGGCGGGAGCCGTGACAGTGGATTGACCTCTGCCAAGTACATCACTGATATCCTGGAGGAACATGTTGTTCCTTATGCCGGTATTTTTGATGAGGGGTTCATTCTAATGCAGGATAATGTCCCGTGTCATACCGCTAGGGTCACCGCAGCCTACCTTCTCGAAGTGGGCATCGACACCATGGACTGGCCAGCGATGAGCCCGGACCTTAACCCCATTGAACACGTGTGGGACTACCTAAAAAGGAGGGTTCGGAAGCGGAATCCTGCCCTGGTCAATGTTGAGGAGCTGAAGGGAGTCTTGCTGGAGGAGTGGGACGCTTACGCTCACAAAATTAATTAGGTCTATGAAAAACCACTTGGTTTGTGAAAGGAGGGCTGTGGGTGGCAATACCAAGTATTAATTTAATAATAATAATCGATCTGGTATTTAAAAAATGACTTTTATTCTTAAGTTTCCTGATTTATTTTTGGAGCACTATGCGACTACTTTCAGTTTTCTGATTTTTTTTAAGTCTTCAGTTTCGAAATTTCTTTCAATTTATCATTTTTCTAATGCGTTACATTATAAGCTTTCAGTTGATACCAAAATTTTCAGAATCGGGTATAGAATTACAAAGATATTGGGTGCGAACGAAAACATGCAAAGTGATGCAATACTTTTGCACGCGAGTGTAGAGGTGTATAGTTGGTTAAGTTCGAGCTGTTTCCCACTGACGTCCAGTTTTTTGCGGGTACGGTTTTTTTGCAGGATCCAGTTTTCTGTAGTATGCATGCAGGATCCCGCAAACAGAATCCTCGTGTGAAAGTTACTATATTAGCACCTATACTACTAAAACGGGATCCTGCAAAAAACCGTACCCGCAAAATACTGGACGTCAGTGGGAAACAGCTCTTCAAGTATTATCAAACTGCACTCGGGACTTAATCGCGTATTTAAGTTTTAAAATGTACCTCCACAGACAGATAGAGTAACATCCCTAGTGCGCAAAACATTCAAACTGATAAACAAGACCAAGTGCGGGTAGTTCGAAAAACTCGCGCGGCTATTAGAAGATGTTGATGTCAACTTGAGCCAATCTTCCCCGAGACCACGGGGACAACGCCGTCCTCGAAACGTCGGAGGTAAATTTTAAAACTTAAATACGCGATTAAGTCCCGAGTGCAGTTTGATAATGTTTAATAATCGTGAAAGTTTAAATCAGAGCTCTTCAAGTAGCTATATTAAAAAAGTTTTTTTTAAACCAACACAAACTTTATGCCATTATTTGTGTATATGTCCAATAACTATTATATAGGTAGCTATTTTAGTATTTTTAACGACTTAACAAATGTAATGACCTTTAAAAACCATTTTCTTCAATCAATAAGTCAACAATTTTATAATTTCATACGACCTGACCAACTAAGCCCATTTACTTCATGCGTATTCCAAAATCGATATGTAGTTACTTTAATTCAACCTTGCCCGTCCTTCTGCCTAATCAACGAATGAAACTTTTTAGGGCTCTGTCTGAAAAAGAAAACCTGATACCTATACTCAAGAGTATTAAAAACAGGTCACTTGGTTTAGACATTTCCATATAAAGTTTCCTGTCGCTATTTTATATGTTTGTATGTAAATCTGTCTGTTACCTCTTAAAACTGCTGAACCGCAATTGAGATGCAATTCGGAAGATAGATTCATAGATTCATTTTAGTCCCGGGAAAGGATATTGGACAGTTTTCATTGCTGAAAAATATTATTTTACGCAAGATCCAATGATCATTTGACCGAAATCACGGGTAGAAACTAGTACTACTTTGAAAAAAATCTCGTATCTCACATATACTCAAAGTTAAAACTCAGTAGGAAACTCTGTATGCATCATACTCATACTCATTTATTGTTAATATTCTTAAAATATAACATGTCAACATCCATACATTTATATCGTTCATCATTGGAAATAGTAAAAAAATATATGTTTAGGATTAAAATTACAATAAAATCGTTACGTCCAATAAATTAAAATTACAATTTAAACCAATATTATGTGTCCGTTAATTAGTTAACAAATTTTCCCTTTGATTGACAAAACAGGATAAGAGGTTTTTTTTTTAAAGTATAGTCACGAAATGTAAGTTCTCAGTTGGTGGAGTTTCAAGAATACAATTACTTTAATAACTCTTTTGTGTAAGTAATGCGTGACCCAGTGATGAAAAGTAGTTATTAAATGACACATTGTATTGTGAACAGTCATAATATGCTGGTTCATTCATAGATTTATTAAGGAAAAAACATGGGCATGAAAAACAACAATGAGCTGTTTTTCAACAAATTTCAATAAAATGTTTTTAAATTACTTAAGTTACCATGTATGTACATTTGTATAAACAGTCACAGTTATAAATATACATTGACAAAGGAAGAAAAATATAACGACTTACGCTCTTGTCAATAAAGGCTCCGTCACACAGGCGCGTTTTGCGGGCGGCACGTGAGCGGGGCGCGCCGCTTTTACATTAAAACGCTCACGCCGCGCTCACGCCCTGCCCGGAAAACGCTCCTGTGTGACGGAACATTAAAGTTCGTCTCTCATATTGATGTCCCTTTGCCCGGGTCGATATTTTTGACTTTGACAGTACTGGAAATAGATGGAGTTTTTTTCTGTAGCTAAAGAGTATACAATAGATGCTCATAAAAATAGATGACATTGCTGTTAGTAATCATCATGTACTTGCATACAAATCCCTACTGGCCAAGTAGCCAGTAATAAGTTTTTTGCCAAAAAATTAATTCTTGATACAAGCTGTTATTGTTATCATGTGGACTGTACTTTTCTTTCAAAGGGCAACTAATACTCATCGAAACAATTCTAATAAACCTTCACAATTAGGGGCCCATTTCTCGAACGATATTAGTCTAATATCGTCAGGTGACAAGCAAAAGTCACTTAGTACTATCAAAAAATTTAAGTAACAATGCACTTTATTACACTTGTAACACGGTTCATTGTCCAATAAGTTCAATGGTGTTAGTTAGTGACTTTTGCTTGTCGCCCGACGATATAATTAGTGTGTTGTCATGGCAATCCATACGATTTGACAGTTCGTGGACTAATAATATTAGTCTAATATCGTTCGAGAAATGGGGCCTAGGTTGCATTGTTTTATCACAGAGTTCCTATGGCCACCTCCGGTGTCCATCGACAGATCAGCTCGACGGTACCATAATATCGCATTGTCACCCAACTTACATAAATATATTATGCATGTGAAGTTCCAGCTCAATCGAATAATGGGACGTGAGTCTAATTTAGCATGCAAGACTTGACCCGAAGAAACATTGCAAGCTAAATAAAAAATCGTAAAATCATTAGTGTACTCGAGGAACTAAAAACGGTGAAAAATAGAGATACTACTCCTAAAAATACGTGTGATACCTCATTAGATTCGTCATGATGCCTAGAACAATGTATTCGAAGCGTGTATTAGCACACAAAAAATATCAAGGAAAATAATAGGGAGTAGTATCTCTAATTTTCACCGTTTTCCAGTTCCTCGAGTACACTACATATGCTACGATAAAATCTAGACTGCACTTGAAACAGTTCCAAACAGATATTTCTTCATCACAAGTCTTGGTAGCAAAATTATACTTTTCCGCTCACGTCATAGCCTGATAAGCCATCATGCAAGGTAATCTCTATGGTAAACAAAGTATTTACATAGTTCTGTTGAAGTTATTTATATATTATTTTTTGTTATACAAAAATATTTTTTAAATGATAAGCTACAAGTTGCCATGCAGATTCATGCAGTCAAGAATTCAACTAGTCCAGAGCTGACTATTATAACTCCTTATCAACCGTCCCAGTTAAACGGCAGACAGAAAGATGTTTTTGCAATCAATACTGTATGTATACTAGTTAGCTTTCATTCACAAGGTATGTAAATGGAATAAAATCAAAATCAAATCCAATGGAAAATCATGTTTAAATTAAACTGATCAAGCACGTTGAGTATCAAAACGAAGGGTTACTATGTTTTATTTCGCATATTGACCAACAGAAATTACCCATAATACTTAGTCAGCAGCAAAACAATTAGTATTGGTATCCTTTATAACGTAACTCGGTATTATGACTCATAAAACGTAAATTACTCATTCAATTGCATAATAGATGTAATCATAGCATTTTGCACTCTTTATGCTTCAAGGAATCTTATAGTAGTCGGGACGTCAAAATATGCACGTTTTCGCAGGTTAATTTATTCTTTATTTTCCTCACATACCTACCTATGTTCAGAATTAGTTTTTGGTCTATCCTCTTTAATGAGTAGGAGCAAGATTTTACAAGTGATGGGTCGAAAACGAAACGACCTAATGGGCATATTGGATTAAGCGTAAATTCTCTAGTTTCTGTTTAGTTTTGATAGCTCTAACCGTTAAACTATTATCCATCTCTGTACGCATATGATGGTCGTTCTTGTCTACGTGATAGCATGATAGAACGGTGTCCGTCACTTTCAATCCCGTGGGGTTAAACAGTGACGATTATTTTATCACGTGGATAAAACCATCCATAATACGCCTGCTGGTTAACACACTGGCCGACTTATAGGATTTTTCTTCATATTCTTCATAACCTTTGTTAAAGCAAGGTTAAACGAGTGCAAGAGGAACAAATACTTCCTCTTGCGTATTTGCATGATACGCAATACGCACATCACCGTTGCAAGGCTCAAGCCTTCATTTGTTTCCATTTAGGATAATCTGGCTGCCGACTTTAGAAAGGGACCTGATAAAAACTAGCGTCAGTGTGTAGGTCCCAGCCAAGTGAAATAGTAGCAAAGTTACAATGATTTTACGGTTTTACTTATGAATGCTTAGATAAATGTTACGTACAGAAAGTGTCCCAACTTAAGTACCCAAGTCACCATATTAGTTCTGTAGAAAGTAGATACTTATGTTAGGAGACCCGCTGTACAACGCAAAGTACGTAAAGCGAACAAAATTGGGTGTGACGATGCATGTATAACGATCAAAAGAACGTCGACCCAAGACAGACGGCCCATCAAATTGGTCTGAACTCTCGAAAGACGCTGAGGTTTCCAACCTCGCTAAAAACCGGGACAAATATGCGGAGTTGACAACCTTCACTAGCTGGAGAGGCGCAGAAGCAGAAGTCCCCAATCTTTTCTACTAGAGGGCCACGGTCATGCCTTTTGCTCTACTGCTTACATTTGCAGACCGGATTGTAGTGCCTTTAGCTCTCTCGCTTCCTTTCCGTGGGCGCTTACATCGGACCCTGTACTTTAACTTTTTGAACGCCAAACGGCGCATCCATTTGCCGTGCCCGTGCCACTGACGACACGGGGGTAAAATTTAGTTTTGTGAATAAATAATGCCGACCTAAAAGTGGAGTGTTTTTCAGTAGATTTTCATCAAAAAACGATCGACGTCAAATGCCGTCTTTGGCGTCGTTGTCACGATTTTGCGTTGACATCAATTGCCGTCTGTGGCGTTCAAAACGTTAAGGACTTAAGGATAAGGAGTCAATCTTACCTGAGCATGCCTCAGCTGGTTGACGAGTGTGGAGCACCTCTCCGGATCCTTCCGGCCGTCGAACGAATCCAGCTCCGCAGCGACCATGTTGAGGGCATCGTCGGCGAAGAAGAACTGTGCAAGCAGCGACCGGTCGTCCCTCTGGAAAATGATCAAGAACATTATAGCTATATCGCGGTTCATGCCGTTCATGGTTCATCTTAGTATGAAAGATTTGGGATCATTATTTTCAAAGACCGTCCGATTATCTCAGAAGGTAATATATTCAGGGTATACATAAGTATTTCTGGTTTACACTGCTAGCAAGATCACAAAATAGGTATAGCATATAACTCACTCAACTCTATAAATTTAATGATTAACAATGTAAGGCACCGTTTTATTTTAGGAGGATAGGAGTAAATGAAAGAAAATATTTATTTTCAGGCAACTATTGACCCATAGATACCTTAAACTAGCATACATATTATTATAAAATATATCTTAAAACTAAAAACACACAATTATGCCTGTGATGCAGTTCGCGACCCCGCAGTGTCAGGAAGCCGGCCGCGGAACCGCCGGAACTTGACACTCTGCCAAAACTCCTCCTTGGTGAAGGTCGCTAGATGTACAGTCGGAACGCTCACACACAGATTACACAGATTAAAGACACAGATTTTTCTCTATTAAGCAGCCAAAGTTCAAAGAATGCTTTTATCATGTACAGTATTCTGTTGAAACGCTGTGATGAGGAGCGGAATGATAACACAATACAATTCCTTTTTTCCAAGACTTGACAATAAAGCTATTGAAATAAATCGTTTACAAAAACCCTAAGGTCCTATACTGTTAAAATAATAATTAGCTCCCAAATTTTCCTGCAGAATATGAGGTGGAAAGGATCTAAAGGTTCTAATAGTAAAGACATGAAACCAGTCGAGTGTGGAGACCTTGATCGCCATTCACTAGACGCCTTCGGTGACTCACTAATATACGCGTAACTTTGGACATGTTTTGATGCAGTCTTTATCGGGGCAGTATGATAACCAAAATAAAAATATGTAAGCTATCATAAGATACAATGCTGATATGCAATAACGATTATGAGTATGAGTATTTTGGTTATCAACCTTTTTTTTAATTTATTCATAAGCCATAAATTGTACGTGTACATGTTGATGTTAGGCAATACAGTGAGAATCAATACAATTTTACCCAGTGGGTGTAGGCTACATATTTACTTACATACCTACTTATTAACTAACCGTTTATATTATAATATTCACTTAAGCTGTAGGGGCATAACTCAATGACAATTTTTAAAGTGCTGTCACAAATTTCAAGTCATTGAGTGACTTAATTTCTACGGGCAACGTATTAAACACCTAATACTAACCATAGAAAGTTAGCTAAAAACTGCTGTATTTGTGTGTGTTCCAGTCTTCATTGTTGCATACCATCAGCGTGTAGCTTACGTGTCTTGTTCTTGGGTACATCTTAAGCTTAGTGGGATTTTTGCCTCAAGAGCAGAATAAGGTAAACTTTACATACAACAATGAATATTCAATATTCATTAACATAACGCGGGAATCCCTGTAGGTAGAGAACGTAAGGTATAAGGGCGTTGATTTTTCCTTATTGGCTACAGGCTACCTGTAAAAGGGAACAAGGCAACCTTTATTCGCTTTTCTGTATGTTTAGTTTTAGCGTTTCCGCGGCATTTATGCATATTTTGTCGAATACGTGTTCTGAATTATATGTCAAATAAATCCAATAGAGTTCAAATAAATAAAAACAGAATACCTACCGAGCAGATACTTATCGTAATCACCTTTCTGACATTTGAACTACACTTAACCCATTACAATGCGTGCCAAATACAATATACCTACAGTCAGCAACAGAAGTATCTAAGCAGGCGAGGTGTTAAAAATGATTTGGGTAATACAACTTTAGTATTAGGAAGTCAGAGCGTGTGTAGATAATTTTTACTCGCTCATCCGCTTACCTAGTTACTTCTATTGTTGACTAAAACAATTACAACAATTTTCGGTGGTTCATCGTCATAGTCTTTGCACACAGGTATATTCGAATCTCTTCTGAGAATTTTAATAACAACTCTCAGCTCTCAGAAGAACTGAGAGGTCTCAGTTCTTCTTAGAACGTGTTAGAACTTAGAAATAATTGTGTCAACTGATTAATTGCTTAGCAAATACTTCAGAAACAAAACTTGTTGAGTCAGACAGGATGGTAATGGCTTATTTTCGTAGTAACCGGAAAGGACTCGACAGTCACAATGTCCGATCGATTCAGTCCGTTTGATAACTGGGTTCAGCTATGAATAGGTCATTTAAAACATTGTGCATTATCTAATCGCCGCTAAATAACTTTCACTTGTATTAACGCCATGAACACTATGCGGATGCAAGCGTGAGAATATTTTCACTTATTTCAACGCTTATTATACATTATTCATTCAAAATCGCCTATTGCTTTACCTAATGTGCTGTTTTAACTTTTCAATTTTAACCACTAAATTAAACGCAAAGGACGGAAAGGGCTTACAACTAGGTACCACAAAAATTCATGTTTGGTTATAATTAACCAAATAAATAAATGCCAAAAAACGAGCATTTAAAGAGTGACCCAGGTGACCATAAAAGCAACAAGTGACAAGAAAAAAAAGTTGATTCACCCACGCACACTTACTTGTTAGAGTCTAGTCAACACCATGTTAATGTTAACTGACAATTCGTAAACCTTATTGAAACTCCATAAGGACCACCTATGATCAGTGTGTTACTGTCAGCATGCATGTTTATACCTGAGTTTAAGTATATGTTTAGTAAACTCCTAAACGCAGATAAAGGCGTGTCCAGGAAGTCAACATTACTGCGTAATAGTTACGTAGCTTACAGTTAATGTCATGCATAATAATGTACAGGCATAGTACTAACAGCATCATTCATAACTGAACAATATCTGGGAGACCGAGCTTTGATCATGGTCTTCCTTTTATTTCGGACACTATGTTATTTAGCAAAAAATAACCCTTATGATGAAGCCTTTCGATCGGTATGACAAAGCTACAGGGTAATTTTTAGGGTTCCGTACCCAAAGGGTAAAACGGGACCCTATTACTAAGACTCCGCTGTCCGTCCGTCCGTCCGTCTGTCACCAGGCTGTATCTCACGAACCGTGATAGCTAGACAGTTGAAATTTTCACAGATGATGTATTTCTGTTGCCGCTATAACAACAAATACTAAAAACAGAATAAAATAAAGATTTAAGTGGGGCTCCCATACAACAAACGTTATTTTTGACCGAAGCTAAGCAACGTCGGGCGGGGTCAGTACTTGGATGGGTGACCGTTTTTTTTTGCCGTTTTTTGCATTATGGTACGGAACCATTCGTGCGCGAATCCGACTCGCACTTGCCCAGTTTTTTTTCTCGTGTAGCGGGTTATTCCCGGTTCAATCATGTAAGTAATTATTTAAAAATCTGTGAATGCAGTTTAAATTGTTTTTTAAATTAAAATAATGTCTTCTTTCAGTAAAATGTTCCATCTACAATATTCAGGGTACATCCCCTCCATGTGGCATAGCCGTGGGACGCCCTGTATAAATAAACAAGAATTGCTCGTTTAAAGGTATTAGATAATGTATTAGATTAGTGTCCGAACAAAATTTCGGTTTCGGCAAAAAAAAAAAATTCGGTCAGACTTTACTGAACATAAGTAATTAATAACGCTTTAATAAAAAAATGTTATACAAAGAAAATAGCAGTTCTGAATTATTCACAATTAGTTTCACTAGACGGTTGTTTTCGGGCTCCCGATATTTCGACGCAGTTAGGTATAAGTTATAAGTTTTTTATACATGCATCTTGTTCACGGGTAACCCCGGGTGGCCCGGGTTACTAACCCGTTACCCGAAAACAATACAAAAGGTAATCACAGTTCATTCATATCCCGTCGATATAAGTCAATGAAAATAGAGCGAGTAGTAAGTTTTCGAGTGTATGGCGGCGTCTATAGTTCGTTTTTTTTAGCATTAGAAAGAACTTGCAAGAAGGTAAGCGATCTTGACATGTCTTTTAATTGAAAAACGCTTTTTAAAAATCAAAAACTATTACTTATGAAAGCAGAAGAATATAAATGATCGTATTAGATTCATAATTGTTACATATTTGGCGTAACTTATTTTTAAAATGTGTTTTTCAATTAAAAGACACGTCAAGATTGTTTACCTTATTTCTAATGCTAAAAAAACGAACTATAGGTTGTTCGTGTGACTCATAAGAGTCATAAGTCATTGTCAGTTACCAGTGTGGGTGGGTGCAGTTGTTTTCGAGGGGCTCCCCTAAAAGCGATAATCCGGTTGTTTTTTTATTAAAAGTCAAGTGCAGGTGATAACAGGTAAAGTCCCGCTTTTTTTCTATAATAGGAATTTTTTATCGAATGCAATCTACAGGTGGCTAAAAAACCGGGCAAGTGCGAGTCGGACTCGCGCACGAAGGGTTCCGTACCATAATGCAAAAAACAAAAAACAAAAAAAAAGCAAAAAAAAAAACGGTCACCCATCCAAATACTGACCACTCCCGACGTTGCTTAACTTTGGTCAAAAATCACGTTTGTTGTATGGGAGCCCCATTTAAATCTTTATTTTATTCTGTTTTTAGTATTTGTTGTTATAGCGGCAACAGAAATACATCATCTGTGAAAATTTCAACTGTCTAGCTATCACGGTTCGTGAGATACAGCCTGGTGACAGACGGACGGACGGACGGACAGCGAAGTCTTAGTAATAGGGTCCCATTTTACCCTTTGGGTACGGAACCCTAAAAAAAACTGCATTCCCATTGCCAAGGAGGTTTTGGGATTATACTGAGCAACTTTTACTATGACCAACCCCGAAATCGCCAAAAAAGAATTACCATCACCGTGTATTAATCTAATGAATTAATGATGCATATTATATAGACACAAAAAAAATCAGTCGAATTGATAACCTCCCCCTATTCTTGAAGCCGGTTAAAAATGTCATTGGTCACGTCACGTGGTTTTGTTTGTTTACAATTTTACAATCGCTTAACTCGTACAGTGTACACACACGCCCATTGGGTCATACCCATGGTATAATAATATACTCCGCCTGGTACTCTATTCCCGTCTTTTCTAGGTCACCTAACTGACACAAGCCTACGTCATCATGCGACAGCGCTATATGATAATATGCGATAGCGCTATATATAGCGGCCATGTTATTGTGACGTAGGCCTGTGTCACTCTGGGAATAGAAGACCATGTTTTATTAGACCATGGGTCATACCCATGAAACTGACAATAAAAATAAGTATGTATATCATAATTACGCCAGCAAGAAATTTATCGGTTAAATCATTGACGGTATCGGTCGCGTAGATATATATATAGTATAATAACACTTATAATAACAATAAAAATCACTCATCGTTGTGTTTATAATACATGTTTTTCCCCTATAGAATACTAGACAATGGCTATTGAATCTCAAAGGGAAGTGGATGTTTCTCTAGAGTCAAAACGATATGAGTAGCTATACTAGGGAGCTATAGTCTTTGTAGGTAGCCAAGTTTCATGATGTTGTACATTTTACGTTATTAGAGAAAAATCTTGGACAGTCGTCGTCAAAAATATGTTTACACTTTTGCACCCTACTCCTTTGTAATAAGGCAAAAAGTGTAAACATATATTTGACGTCGACTGGACAAGGGAATTGCAGTAATACGAGTAAGTCGCCATCAGATACATATATCGGAGCGAGCAAGGTGCTCACAGATATCTGTACACGCCTCTATTCTCAAGGCGTTAGAGTGCGTGTTCAGATATTTTTGACCATGTCGGCCGCTCCGATATATCTGATAGGGACTGTACAAGTGTAATACATCGAGTGAGGCCAATGAACGAGTTAGACTAAGCGGAGGTAAGGCTCAAAATGTATATGAATCTCTGACCTCGGGAAGGTGAGAAAAATAAATAGTCCCCAGTGGGACTCCCCACCATAAACGAAGCAGTAGGTACCTACATACTACCTACTACTACGCGTAAACATGAGTAGTGCAAAATGTTGTAGCCGCAGTTTTGACAGTGCAACAGTATAATTTTTGCCCACCCATCTAATCTACCCATCTATGTTTTAAGGGAGTTCCCTCTGCCAACAAACTGCCCTGCAGTTTGGCAGAAGAAAAAAATCAGTATAATAGGGTTTATTTCATCTGAATAAATGATTTTTTTTTGTTATAACTTTATTACTTTGCAACGCGTCGAGATCACCTTTGTGAACTTCAACGTTATTGTTAAATATTGTAGTCGTATTATTCCAGCCAAGTAGATTTTAACGGTGTTAGCCTAGTATCAACATACTAAATACAGACAAAACTTTGGCCATTCATTTTCTCACACGCCATTGTGACATAATGTTGAGAAGATTTAGTCGTGTGAAAGTCGTCTATTAAAAAAATTGCTATATACAGAACATGGTACTTATTGCGGTAGGACTTTTGATGTTTCAAAATACCTACCGCAGCTACAGTAGGTACACTTATTCACTTATGGTGTTATTCATAAACGCGTTTACTGGCCTCAATTAGCTATGAATCGTGTCCTTATCTGTCATTTTGACTTATGTATTTGTAAGAACGTGATAAAACATAATTTAACTGAATCAGGCCCGTAAGTTTTATGAATAAGGGGGTTATTGTATCCTGGAGAACACCAACACTCAAGTAAAGGGCCGCAGGGCACAATATCAATGATTTTCAGAAAAGATTTAGGTACTTATTTATGTCATTTTTGGAAGTTCTCATATTTAACACATTTTCCTTGCCCGTCTTGTGTATCATATGGATCATCAGTAGATCGCGTTAGGTTATGACGCTTTTCATTTTGCGATCTTCGAGGTCTCTACTATAATATAATTAAGTATATCAAAGGGTGAGCAATTTGCTACTTTAAAACCCCCGCGGCTGCAGTAGGTACTAACACGTACTACTAACATTTATTAAGTGTTTATAATAAAATATCGTATTTATAAGTGATGAGTTTTATTGGGCTTAATGGCTCACAACAGACAATCGACAAAACATAGATAATACAAAATCAGGACGAACGGAGGGACTCGTTCGAATACGCTAACATTAATAAATAATCACGTTCGGAAACATTAAGTGTTACCCAAAAAGGCCAGAGCACACCGACTGCGTGGTGCTGGTGTGCTTTTCGGTGTGCACACGCCTAAAAGGATGAATGACTCTAAGATCTTTACATACGATTTTTTTAGCCTAAGTGTCCCACCGCTGGGCAAAGGAGTCTCCTTATGGTAACATTCCATTTCTAACCGCAGCTGCACTACCGGTACTGAACGCGTCGCTGTCATTGTCAAATTCCATAGTAAAATTGTCAGTAATGCAGCTGCGGTTAGAAATGGAATGTTACCCTTAATCTCCACGACTGCCATTGATGTGCTTTTTCCGCGCAAAAAAACGCACATAGGTGTCTCAAAAATCTAAGGATAATTTATCTAAACGTATTATTAGGTTTTTATTAGGATTCCGTACCCAAAGAGTAAAAACGGGACCCTATTACTAAGACTCCGCTGTCCGTCTGTCCGTGTGTCTGTCTGTCTTTCTGTCTGTCACCAGGCTGTATCTCATGAACCGTGATAGCTAGACAGTTGTAATATTCACAGATGATGTATTTCTGTTGCCGCTATCGACTCCCGTTGATGTGCTTTTTCCGGGCTAAAAAACGCACATAGGTACAAAAAGTATCTCAAAAATCTAAGGACAATTTGTCTAAACGTATTAACAAAGGTTTTTATCTAATCTCCTGACGTGCGACAGCCGTAGAGGTGAAATTACAATGTTATCATTTATCAATGAGAAATGAAATGGACGTGAGGCGATAACTGATAAGACATTTTGGTTATTAGGTGATAAGGTCCGAATGTCAGTGACATTGCAAGTGTCCAAAGAAACCTAACTATAAACCGTTAAGGCTCCGTCACACAGGCGCGTTTTGCAGGCAGCGCGTGAGCGGGGCGCGCCGCTTTTACATATAAAACGCTCACGCCGCGCTCCCGCCCCGTCTGGAAAACGCGCCTGTGTGACGGAACCTTTAGGTAAATTAAATGTGCCATTCTCAATCAAAAAGGTACTTTTCGGTTGTCAATAAAGGCGCTATTTCCATATGGCATCAATTTGAAAACAACCTTATCGACAACCACAAAGTGGTAGCTTTTGATTGGAAACGTCACAAATACCTCATCACAAAGAATTAAATAAGTACCTGATACGTTTCTGCCATGATGTCATGAAATAAATACCAATAAGGTAGTTTACCTATACATATACATAAAGAAAAACATATCTTTCCAACACATATGTTTTGCTTTATATAAACAGTCTAGCCTTTGTCCGCAACTTCGTTTGCGTGGAACAATGATGATGATGATGATTAATAAAAACAACGTTATGTCCTTCCCCGGGCCTCAAACTATCTACATACATATATATATAGTTACTCCATCCATACCAAATTCCATCTCAATCGGTTCAGCAGATTAAACGCGAAGAGATAACAGACAGACAAACAGAGTCACTTTCGCATTAATAATAATTATAGTAGAGATTATTTATGTGTTAAGGTTTCTTAGGCGGTCACCACACTGACGCATATGGATGCGGGGACCGTGTGATAATCCCCTTATACTATCAAGCATGAGGCAAATACTTTGTAAGCAAAGGAATTAGCATGCCCTGGCAACATTCGCAAAACATTTGGCATGACGGCCGAGTTTCGCTGTTGGGAAAGCGACAAAAAAAGTGAAAGCTGCGAGCGAGATGGCGAGATGTTACCGGTGTCGCGTCAGAGCGGGATGGTTGCGTCCGAAATGGAGTTTTGATTGTCGAGGATATTAAATCGAATGAATCATGATTATCTAATATTGGTATAGGGGAAATTTCGGTTTTTTTTCCTTTTGAGGTACGGAACCCTAAAAAGGCATACACTTAATAATATATTCATATTCATATTACCTATTCATATTCCTTTATTCATTAAATTACAAATTTTACATGTCATACCTACCTACTCATCTTAGATAATCTGGTAACAGCAAAAGTACCTAGCGTTACGGCACAGAATAAATAATAGTACTACCGTACAGAAAGGACACTTCCTACAAAACCGAAGTTTGACAGCGATTCAGGGTCATATCATGATATCCCTTTCTAACTTATGGCACTATCCCTTTCGGCTATTTAGGGTAGTCAAAATTCAAGTTATTATCTTATCTGTGGTCGTGCACGCAAAGGGACGTCAAGTTGTGTCAACCCTAATAAGTGCTCGGAGCAATGCTGAACCGAACAAAGCCGAGTTTGCCCGAAGTCAGGAGTGTCTCCCCACTGATTACGGCTCGGCCACGACATAACGCGACTGGCGACGGCGGCAGCGACAACCATAGGTGACGAAAGATCCGATCGCTGTGTCTCGCTCCAACCTATGGTTATCGCTGCCGCCGTCGCAAGTCGCTCAATGTCGCGGCCGAGCCGTTAGGTGTTAGCTCAGACCTTCTTAAGTTGTCAAGATATTTATATCATCCACTTCAACGAAACTAACATTGACATAATAAAATTTGCTTAAACCAACACTTAAGTCAAGTAGTACCTCTACCTACCTATTTCCTGTTAAAATCATTATCATAACATAATACAATCTCATAATAATGTAAATTACATAACCACAAACAATACATTATAAAATTTATAAAACATAAACAACACAAATCGGGACTAGTCGAAATATTATACAAAACTAATTATAACGACTCCAACAAAGTGATTAGTTGGTATGTAAACAATTGGTGGTACAAGATAAGGGGAGACGCGGAAGCTGTAGCGATGAGCGGCAGCGATAAGTGAGGAAAAATTGTCAAATGTCATTTAAGGCGCATTCAAGGTTCTGCTGCTGTAGGTACACCAATAGATGCAAAGTTATACAAGTTGCATTCCTTACGATTATAGCACAGAATAAGTAATAGTACTACCATACAGAAAGGACCTTCGAGCAACACGGAAGGGAGGCGGCATTCGCACTATTTCCCCTCTGCCGAGGTACAAGATTAGCGCGTCAATCTAATCTAGCGCGGATAATAAAACTATAGTGTAAACAACGTTATTTACGGTATTTGACGTCTGTCACTCACAACAGCAATACTACGTAAAATGTTTTGCACATCGAAATCACAAAGGAAAACAACTGCACTGCGAACGTTTACGTTCTACGTCTTTTTTTTTTTAATTTTAGGGTTGGCCGGACACCACCGTTATGAATCGGTAGTCGTCTAAGTAAATCGATATGAATTTTTCATTTTTCTTTTAATAAAAATAAGGAAAAGGTGGATAATTAACTGTAAATATGGATATATTTATCGTCACTTAACAGACAACAAATTTGACACAGTAATAACATAAATAAACTTTAAAATAGATCCCCAGTTAGTTTCAATTTTGACAATGGGTGCGACCTACTCGGTCGGTGTATTAAATACACCGACCAACCGGTAGCTTGCGGGAAAACCATATAATTCTAGCTTTATTTAAATCTCAAATAAAAATTCATTATACGTCACAATTCGATACCTCAGTCTACGTGCCATCCAATCGTAATCGCTTGCTGTGACAATCGATTTGCGTTAGTTACATCTCTATATACGTCAGTCATAATGTGTCAAATACCGCAAATAACGTTGTTTACACTATAGTTGCACTTGGATTTTTCACTAGACCGAGTCCAGACGCGCGCGTGAACACTGCTGCACAAAAATGCCTGTTTGCTCGGTTTTTTGTTATAAAAAGAGGTCGGGGACATCAAATTTACAAAAAGAAAGTGTTACATTTCACATGTAATATTTTTTTTTACATATCATACGTTTAATTACATTCAAACACAATTATTATATTTTAGTCTCATGTAATTGTTGGATTTATCGATTTTGCTCGCTCAGTACAAATTGCGGATAGGTCGAGCGACAAATCCGACTTCTCATCTCTCAGAATACAATAACATACTTCAACGAAAATGTGTTAGTGTGCGTGTTGTGACACTTGTCACTCGTCCGTACACAAAAAGAGATCGAGGTTTGCAAGATTTGTCTTTGACGTGTGTCATTTTCTATGTATTTGTGTCGTCATTACAGATTGGATTTTGTATGTAAGTGTGTGAGAAGTGTGACTGTGTGCACCTTTCCCCCCGCGAAAAATGGCAGAAAGATTTGTACGGTGAAATATCGCTTGGGCCCCTCCCTTCCGATGTGTCGGAAGCCGGTGTTGCTCGAAGGAAAGGACACTTCCTACAAAACCAAAGTTTAACAGCGATACTCTACTTACTATACTCTTTGCTGTTCGTTCCCTATTGTCATTTGTCTTACGCGCAACAAATGTCGATGGCTATGTGACGATAAGCGGGAATATACAAGCTAAAAATAATAGTAGTTTATGTGACTGCTACATAATGAAAGGCATTAAAATACGAGTGTGGGTTTATGAAACGAATGAAATGAGTTTCATAATAGTATCACACGAGTGTTTTAATGCCTCATTATGTACAGTTACATACACTGCTTTATCTACACACATATTATAAACTTTCTATGATATATTCACTAACCTCATATTACAACCGACATTGGGGCACTTTCCTCTCTGGCGGAACTCGCGGATATGAGATGGCGTCTCCGAAATATCTTTATCGCACATTTTACACGAAACTTTTGTTATAGTTACTTTAAAAACAACAAAACAAATTATTTTTTACTACAAACTAATTAAAAGATAAACTGTACGTCAAATGGCGGCAAATGAAAACTTTTTTCACGCATGTCACGCATCCGTAGTTTTTTTTTAATTCAGAGACAAACTAGAGTCGGGGTCGATTACCATATCGTCCGATACCAACTTACAAGCGAGATTTGTCAATATTGTATGCAATTGACATTTGATTTCGAATAAAACGTCATCTCGACCTATATTAGAATAGGGGTCAAATCAAATTGCTTTTTTTTTCAGAGATGTTCGAAATTTGAATTTCATTACCAAATCGATTTTGATATAGTAATGAAGCTATTACCACATTTTCACAGATAAGAAATTTGCTGTAACAAAACAATTTATCGTAATGTGGGCCATTATTTACGGATTTTGAAGGCATCATAGAGAGTTTATGATATGTGTGTAGATAAAAGCTTTTAAACTCCGCTTCAGCTTATAACTTGCATCAAATATTTTGATACATTAGTGTTGAATGGACGGTAATGGAAATGTACTTCCCGTAATGTGTGAGTCATTGATTACAGAATCTTTAAAGATTGCGGGATTGTCGTGAAACCTTGTATTGTAAGAATTTAGGTAAATCTTTACCTAGAACTATCTAGTTTATATTAAATCACATTTACAATCAGGTCTTTCGCGAATTTATTTTGTTAAGTAGATATTTTATTTATTTACAGACGTTTCGACACAGGTTTCACTGGTCGTGGTCGCGGCTAAATGACGTCCCAGCAAAATGTCAAAACAGAGATGTAAACGTGATTTCATATATGTTCAAACCGCGAAAGTTTTAAATGTTATAAAGATAGTTTATTGTTCAAGTAGGCATATTACAATGCGCTTATGAACGTCAAGTAAAGCTACGCCGGCTCTAACCTCTGACCCGAGAAAATTTAAATCCCTCTAAATTTTAACATTATTAACTTCAACATCTGATCGATGATAATATATGGAGCAGCCAATATTTTTTTCGCGGTTTCGGTGTTGTTCCCATAATCACAGTTGCTATAATATCTATATATGATTATAATATGCACCTCGCAAAAATAGGGCTAAGGGTTGAAAGAACACCCTGTACCTATAAGATTAAAGCCCCATTTGGAGGGATCAAGAAAATGCATGCGATTTTCGTTACATTGCGGTATTTGGTAGATCAACTGAATTCATTGTACTCTAAAGTTAGCAATGTATCGAACATTGCATACTATTTCTCATGGCCTGTAAACGGGGCTTCAAGTTCCAGTAGACGCATATATACATTATATATATATGGGGTGGAGTGGTGTGATGACCTCCCCGAGCGGGAGACAGGGGGAAGTTTGGGTGGGCTCCGGCCTGCCCAAAGGTCCGTCTGTCACCCCCGGTCCATCCTGGGCAACGTCACTAGCGACTGGCATTCGTGCCTCTTTCTAGTGGCGGCTAACATCCACACTGGTGTTGTCAGTAGGTGTAGGTTACTACTGACGACCTATACATAACCTACCTGTGCTAGGACCTGCACAGTAGAGCGCCGTACGCAAGGATGACGGGATCCTGGGGATTGAGCCATTGCCAACCCGCGTGGTAACACGTCTGCTTCGGCCCTAATTTCGGGCAAAACGGTAGCCCGGGCTACTAGCCACAGTCCGGGAAATGGTCAAGTGAGGAACCGTAGGTGGGCTCACGGCGAGAAGTGAGAGGGCCGCAGAGGCAGTTTCGGCTGCTGATGCGGTGGTGAAAGGCCATGCTGAGGAAGTGCGTTTAGGTGAATCGGGCGGAGGGCGTCTGACCTGGACGACCCTACGTCCCACCTTCACACATTTCCGATGTCGCGCAACTAGCCAACTTCTCACTTCTATACCCGAGTCGGTGTCCTAACGACTGAAAGCACCTTTTATATGTGTGTGTAAGCGTTCCCAAGGTGTGGGCCCTTGTAGGGTGGGAGCCGATGAGGATGAAGTTAATCGTTACGAACTATGGATACCAGGTCTAACGAAAAACCCCAAGCTGATCCAGCAGCGTCCATCGCTAATGGTGAAGCCACACAGGCGAGACAAGCTGTTCCAGTGACAGTGCGTCAGACCGAAACCCCGGCCCGTCCGCAACCCAGTTCATCTGGGGAGCAGACCGGCCCAAACCCCTTCCAGGACTGGCAGGTAGTGGACCGAAGGTCCAAGAAGCGACCCCCTGCTGGGAAGCCTCACCCTGCCAGACCTGTGAATTCTTCTTCCTCTAACCCACCCCCCCCTGTTAAACGTCAAGGTGGGGTGGCTAAGAAGAAGAAGAAAAACAAGAACCAGAGGCGTGCAGCTCGTCTAGCGCGAGAGCAGCAACTGGACAACACACCAACACCGACACACTCTGCAACCGGTGTGGGTGTGCAGGCTTCCCAGAAGCCGGCACCCAAACCGGCGCCGAACAAGCAGGTTGCTGCTGCCAGGCCTCCGCCGAAGGGAAAAGGTTCCACCCTACCCCCTAAGGCTGGAACGTCGGGCGACAGCCCTACGGGTTCGGCCGCAGATCCCTCCAAACGACGACCTGGTAAGCTCGCACGAGCCGCTGCTAAAAGGATGCGAGATGAGTCCTTCTCCCCGCAAGGAGACAACAAAAAGCAGCGACTAGTGAGCCCAAGCCAACCGTTGTCGTACGCACAAGCAGCGGCATCTGACCTGACGATCGTCATTACTGACGCGAAGTCGGGGAAGATCACCGCTGACCACTCCAACGCCATCCTCCGCGGGTTGCACCAAGCAATCGTGGAGGAGGCGAGGAGAAACCTCGTAGGAGCCAGGCCACCCAAATTCAAGGGCAAGCCCATCTTCGCTGAGGGGCAGCTGAGGGTCTTCGCAGAAGACGAATACTCGGCCGCCTGGTCTCAGCGATGTGTCCAGGCCCTAACCCTGCCAGACATCTCCCTTAAGGCGGTTCGCCAGTCGGAGATGGCAAGGAGAATTAAGTGCGGGCTCCTAATACCCAACATTAATAACTCGTCCTGGGAAGACGTCCGTCAGGCAGCTGACGGACTAAGGTACCAGAACGAATGGGCCAAGGTCGGGTCTTGGTCCATTATACAAATACTACGGCAAGACCAGGGGTGGTTTGTCGAGTTCACAATCCCCGAAGACCTCGTCCCCGCCTTCATGGAGAGGGGGAGATCCCTGAACTGTGGGGTGGGCAATGTCTACCTCAGGTTCAGGGGTCCCGGAGGCAAATACCTGGACCAGCCTCCCACCCTGCAAGGTTCCACCCTAAGGGTAACGGGAGTACAGGTCCCCAACGAACAGGCCGCGGGCACCTCCGAGCAGAGCAAGTCTGTCTCCGGGGAGAAAGTTGCCCCCCTGCCTCTACCCAAGCCGACGATACCCGAACTCTCGGAGGATGAGCTCCTTGGCACTGGTGAGGGACCAGCCGGGTCATCATCCGAGGGTGAGGACTTGTCGGCTTGGATAGTGTCGGGGTTGGCCGACATGTTCAAGGAGGGAGGGGAGATGCAAGATGCCGCCCCCACCACCGACAACATGGACACCAACTAGTGTCATCCAAGCAAACCTCCAGCACAGCGTGGCCGCTACGGCCCAACTCAGACGCTGCCTGGTAGGTTTGCCAACAGCCGTTGCCCTCCTACAAGAACCATGGGCGGGCAATGGATACATACGCGGGCTGTCCGACACGAAAGGTAAGCTCTACTACTCCACGGTACATGCCGTCCCTAGGGCATGTATCCTAACTACTAACAATATTATTGCACAACCGCTCACTGAATTCTGTTCCAGAGACCTGTGTGCGATTAAACTACAAGTTCCACTGCCAACAGGCTGTCGCGACCTAGTCCTCGCCTCGGCGTACATGCCCGGAGAGGACGAGCCACCGCCTGCCGAACTACAACGACTGGTCAGCCACTGCGAGAGATCAGGCCTCGCAATAATCATCGGGGCCGACTCCAACGCACACCACCCACTGTGGGGAATGGAGACCAGCAACAACAGAGGTAAGACACTTGTTGAATATCTTGTGACTACTAATCTAAACATTCTAAATATAGGCGCTGAACCAACATTTGTAAACAAACGATGCAGGACGATTATCGACCTGACTCTGGCTTCGGAGGAGGTCAGTGAACTAATTATGGGATGGCAAGTCTCCCAGGAGGCCTCCTGCTCAGACCATAGATGGATTCGCTTCAATCTACTAGCATCTAGAGACACACCAACCGCCCGGAGGAATCCCAGGAAAACGGACCGAGCCACTTTTAGGAAGGTCCTAGGGGAAAGCCTTGACCGGCTTCCACCGAGGGATGACCTTCGGGAACCGGCTCAGATAGAACAGCAGGTAAATATCTTAACTGATACCCTCGTAGACAGCTACCACAAGGCGTGCCCCTTAAAACCACCGGCAAAGACTGCCATAAAGGGTCACCAGTGGTGGGGCCCAGAACTGGAGAGACTCCGGGGGAAAACCAGAAGACTCTTCAACAGGGCCATGAACACAACGGCTGAGGTGGACTGGGATAACTACTACGAAGCCAAGGCCAGGTACAAAAAGAGATTGCGGTACTGGAGATCCCTGTCATGGAGGAACTTCTGCAGCAGCATTGAAACACTTGACCACGCCAACCGGGTAAGGAAAACCTTAGCGCACAAGCCCACATCACAATTGGGCTCACTGCGTAAACCCGATGGCACATACACATCTAGCCCTGCAGAGACCCAACGCCTTCTCCTGGTAACTCACTTTCCAGGATGCGTAAGTCTCGCCGATGCAGATCAGCAGGACGAGGAATACAGTACAACGGACAACAACTGGCAAATGGCGCACAGAGTCGTCACCGCTGAGAAACTCAGGTGGGCCATAGACAGCTTCCATCCCTTCAAGGCGGCTGGTCCGGATGGGATCTTCCCCGCTCTCCTACAGTGGGGTCTAGGACTCATCCAGGAAACCCTGACCGACATCATGGCAGCCTGCCTAGCCTGGGGGTACGTGCCCAGGAGATGGAGAGATGTAAATGTGGTATTCATACCTAAACCAGGTAAGAACGACTACACAGCTGCCAAATCCTTTAGGCCCATCAGTCTCACATCATTCCTGCTGAAGACCTTGGAAAAACTGTGCGACAGGGACCTGAGGGACCGAGCGCTAAAGAACATACCGATGCACAACAACCAGCACGCGTACAGCTCAGGTAAATCTACGGAGTCGGCTCTACACATGGTTGTAAGCCGCATTGAGAGGGCCATCCACGGCAAAGAAATGTGCCTCGGCACTTTCATTGACATAGAGGGCGCTTTTGACAAGACTCACTTTTCCAGTATAGGGAACGCCTTGGAAAGCCACGGCGCTGAACCCGGACTAGTAAAGTGGATCATGAACATGCTAAATCAAAGGACAATAAGGTATGTAGGTGAACCGCAGGCCGTAGCGGCGGTGCGAGGATGCCCTCAAGGGGGAGTTCTGTCACCTCTGTTGTGGAACCTAGTAGTCAACAACCTCATAACCAAACTGAACGAGGAACACTTCTACACAATAGGCTACGCTGATGATCTGGCAATATTAATATCGGGTAAATTTGCCAGTACAGTATGCGACCTCACCCAGGCAGCTCTTCGGATCGTAGAACGCTGGTGTAGAGATTTTGACCTATCAGTTAACCCCACCAAAACAGAAATGGTAATGTTCACCAATAAAAGGGCACTTGGCAACTTTACCAGACCAACACTTTTCCAGACTGAGCTACAGCTGACCGATGAAGTTAAGTACTTAGGGCTAACGCTCGACAGTAAACTCAACTGGAACAATCACATCAACAAACGCATAGACAAGGCGGGAGTAGTCTTCTGGCAGTGCAGAAGGATGATTGGTAGGAGGTGGGGACTCAACCCGAAAATTACCCTTTGGCTCTATAAGACTATAATCCGCCCCCTACTCTGTTACGGTGCTCTGGTTTGGTGGCCAAGAACAAACCTAGGCAACGTACGAGACAAGCTACAAAGACTCCAGAGGCTCGCATGCTCGGCCACCACTGGCTGCACGAGGTCCACTCCGACTGCAGCCATGGAGGTCATGCTAAACCTTTCACCGCTGCACCTACACATACAACAAGAGGCCAGTCTCTCAGCGGTAAGGTTACGAACCCTCAATATATGGTCTAACACCACAGGAGCTCTTCACACAGCATGCCTGGAAAAAGTATACAGCGAATTTCCAGTGCTCATGGCGGGCACGGATCGAATTCACAAACAAGCCATCTTTGACAAAAGGTACAAAATACAATTATTTGAGGACGACAACTACGAAGGACTCAATCCCCGGGAGCTGAGAATCTTCACTGATGGGTCCAAAACAGACAGCGGATCAGGCTCTGGAACCTTTTCAGAAGACCTGAACATGTCAATCACCACTCCGCTAGGAGCCCATAACTCGGTATTCCAGGCTGAGTGCATGGGCATCATTAACGCGGCGGCTGCCATCACTGCAAGGAAGGTAGTAGGATCCTCCATCCGCATACTCTCCGACAGTAGAGCAGTCTTAATGGCCCTAAAAAGCCATATAGTCACATCCAAACTTATACACGAATGCCACGAACGACTAATGGAGGTATGTCAGAACAATAAGATCACCTTACAATGGATCAAAGGACACAGTGGATCCCGAGGTAACGACGCCGCGGACGAGCTCGCCAGACAAGGATCGGGTGCGGGGGCGATTGGCCCGGAACCGATCCTCCCGATACCGTTTAGTAAGGTACGCTCAATGCTGCTGGCACGTACAGGGAAACTACACACAGAACACTGGCTAAACCAAACTGGATGCAGACAGGCCAAGCAAGCCATGCCGAGCATGAACGGTAAGCTCACAAGGGCGCTCCTTCAACTAGGAAAGGTTCGACTGAGTATGGTAACCAGTGTCATAACAGGTCATGGACTTTTTAACAAACATCTTTTTATAACAGGTGTCACAGACAGTCCCCTATGCCGTGGATGCATGGAGGAAGAAGAAACAGCCTCTCACGTGGTGTTGGAATGCAGCGGATTGGCCCCATACAGGGCAAAACATCTCGGATCCCCGAGTGACCTCCCCGAGGTCCTACTCAACATCAAAGGTCTGATAGGATTCCTCGAGGAGCTGGGCTGGCAAGACTAGTCCACCCCCTATCACGCAAAATAGGCGCAAGACGTCGAGTTGCGGAAAATCGCCCGAACTACAATACAATACAATATATACATTATACATACTAACGTGATTTAGTTAAATTATGTTTTATCCCTTTCTTACAAATACATAAGTCAAAATAATAAGTTGGTTATTGTTTAGCTTTGCTATATCGTTGTTACGTATTAAGCCTGTCATAGTAATTCAATTTGATATATTATGTCTGTGACACAGATTTGATATAAACAGTGATTGAACTCAGTTGATGTACATCAGCTGATTTCAATTTGAGCATAAACAGGCTTCCACTTTGAACACATTTGGGGCATTATCTATGAAAAGGGACCTTATTGTCGATGTTGCGAATTTTTATTCTGTGACATTTATATAACTGCCTATTTTTGTATAAGCCATACGATTAAATAAATTGACGATGTTGCTTACGCCGCACAGCGTCGCGCGGCATTGTATTTATATCGGAGCATCGTTAATAATGGCGTAAGCGCCATCGACAATAACATCCCTTTTCATAGATAACGTCACATTTTGCCCTACAAATAATCTACAATTTTTTATAAGAGCTTGGTCTCAAATGTCTTAATTATAATCGTCAAGTATCAAGTAGGTACAGCACACGGGATTGTTATGCCATTTAGGGTTCTTGCTAAGTTGGAAATTCTATAGCGTAAGTATTGAACAACCAATTTAGCTAAGACCCTAAATGGCGCAACAATCACGGAGCGTGATGGTACAATGAAAAAAAAAATCACGGAAAACTGAACTAGTCACATGATCATTGTTTAACTCAGTATCTTTAGGTATTTAAATAAAAGTAAACAAAATCTACCATCAAATGGCTCCTTAAGCCAGTTGAGGGTAGATGAAAACATTAAATGATCCAATAATGTAGGTTAAAGCCAGGTCGTACAGTGACTGATCCAGGCGGTTTGTATTTGGTTGGTTAACCAATAAATGTTATAACATAACTACCCGAAAATGTACAAATTGTTTACTTTTATTTAAATACCTAAAGATACAGAATATAAGTAGGTCATAAAAGGCTGTCTAAATGTCATATTGACATTGCCGCAATGTGGTTAAGCTAACTGGAGCACTGTTTGTGGTTATTCACTTGTATGTGTGTGACACTTGTTAACTTCTTAACACTATCAGTGCCAAGAGCCCCAATTCCAATACAAAATGAGCCTGACTATCGGGTTCTTGGCACTGAAAGTGTTAATGCAGCATTATTTCCACAAAAAGGTATTTTTTTGAGAATATGAAGCATATGCCAACTACCTTACTAACCCGCAAGAATCTGTATTGAATTATACTGTTAAATTTAAAGCTAAGTTATGAAACTCGGCTAGAATGAACTACACCAACTTAATCCCAATGGCCAAAGTTACCCTCCACCTCCAGGGCCCAATGTAACTCCACTTTACGGTACCATGACATTTTTATGACTGACATTGAGCTGTGCTAATTCATCATTGAAATTATTGACACCGTTCATGCTTCTGAAAACTGAAATAGATAGTGGAACATTGTATACGAGAATGACTAGGCTACTATTTTAACTTTGCTATTTATTAAGCCCTTTTATTCTGAGTTAGAGTAAGTCTCTAAGCTCAGTGTGCCGCTTGGCAAAGGCCTCCTCCAGCTCTTTCCATTGGGGACTGTCGTGGGCCACTCTTCTCCAGTTTGGGCCCGCTGTGAGTTTGAGTTTGGGACTGAATATGTTTATTGAATTCTTCTTCTTCTTCTTCCTCCTTGTGTTATCCCAGTATTCTTGCCACGGCTCCTGGAAGCCTGGGGCCCACTTGACAACTAATCCCAAGAATTGGCGTAGGCACTAGTTTTTACGAAAGCGACTGCCAACTGACCTTCCAACCAAGAGGGTAAACTAGGCCTTATCGGTATTAGTCCGGTTTCCTCACAATGTTTTCCTTCACTGAAAAGCGCCTAGCAAATATCAAATGATATTTCGTACATAAGTTCCGAAAAACTCATTGGTACGAGCTGGGGTTTGAACCCGCGACCTTCAGATTGAAAGTCGCACACTCTTACCGCTAGACCACCAGTGCTTTTTTAATATGTTTATTTAATGACCTAATATAATAATAATTCAGCCTATATACGTCCCACTGCTGGCTACAGAGGACTCATGCGCGAGAGGGCTTGGGCTATAGCCCCCACGCTAGCCCAATGCGGATTGGGGACATCACATACACCTTTGACTTTCTTCGCAGATGTATGAAGGTTTCCTCAAGATGTTTTCCTTCACCGAAAAATTACTGGTAAATATCAAATGATGTTTTGTACATAAGTTCCGAGAAACTAATAGGTACGAGTCAGGATTTGAACCCGCGACCTCCGGATTGAAAGTCAGATGTCATATCCACTCAGCCATCACCGCTCACTACTTAATGACCTATTTACATTTAAAAATATTGAATACACATTAATTTTTGACAATTAAAAAGACGGGAAGTGCACAAAAACCTAATAATTATTATTAAAAATAAGACTCCTTTTTTCAAGTGACTTGGAGTGAAAACTAATATTATTTCAATAGTTAATTCATAGATAGTATGTAACATTTAATTGTAAACAAAGAATACAAACATGCCCTTTCTAATTGACTGTAACATTAACATAAACAATCTTATCTTAATTGTTTATACTATGCCCCCTAAGTTTAATGTTTTAACAGCCTGACCAAATGGATACTAAAGTACGAAATAGGAAAACTACTAGTTTTGCATATAAAATAACAACAAATACGTACTTATCTGAGGTGCGAGAGTAAACAAGATTGTTAATTTATGCTAGATGAACGCGTAATACCTGCCTAAGATCAAGAAATGGGCAGTGCAGGCGGAAAATTGTGCCAGTCAAGTACCATGACGTAAGGTTTGTAAAATGCAGTTTACAACGACTTACGAAGATTTAAATACTATCTATGTGACCCAAAAGGAAGGGAAACAACCCTCAAATTTACTAACAATTATAACAATGGTCCATACGGATGAAATTAAAGAGAAACAACGTTTGAATCATACCCATCTGTGACAACAAAGACTAAACATTTATATACGATTTATTTATCTCCATTTGTAATGCTAGCAGAAACAAAGATAAAAGTATGTTTAGTTAAGCAAAACGAATCGAGCAGCATTGTCTTTAAGGCCGTTGTGAAACACTGTAGGAATTAGGATAGAAAATTGTTTTGACATACCTTTGGTTTATAGAACCATTTTCTGAGAGACTCCATTGGACCAGTTTTGTACAACAGCCGCATAAGCACAAATCACAACACGAACACACACATTATTAGCACCAAAAATCACTACACGGATGCAAAACTATTAATTTTCGCCAATATTTACGTCAAACAACATAAACGGCGGACATGTTTCCACGATTCGCGTTCACGCTCACTCATGCAGACTAAACTGAGTGAATGAGTCAATGAAATAAAGTGAGAAGACATTTTTGTTTCATTCATTCAGAATGCAGTTTATTTTAAAGCTAGCAACACAAACTCACGTACTGTGGCATATTTAACGAAGTCTCAAACAGTATCGATATGGACGCGTTCAAAATAAAGTGGTACCCAGACGGGCCCGATCAAATCGGTCGATTTGATCAGGAAAATAATTGACGCCAATCTCATCTAGCGTACACAATTTAACCCGTCGAATGCCTTGTCCCGGATACGTCACAGACAATTTGAACTTTAATTTATAATTTCAAGGTTATTAATTCAATACCAAATCTTTGACACGGGCGTTCGAGGGGTTAATCACCAATTTTAGAACCATAAACAAACGCACGTACAGATCCTAGCATTCCATAGATACTAGCTTCGAAAATTGGCATTTTCGTGTCCGCACCTCCTGATTTGATCGGGTAATCGAATCAGGGAGCCAAATTGCCTTTTGCGTCCGCACCTCCTGATTCGATCGGGCAATTTAATCAGATTGGCGAAAAATTGACTAATCTGGATACGCCTTAAAAGTTAAATTGTCACATGTGTAACTTGCTTTATGCTTGAGCCTCGAAAAAGGCGGGAAAATAAAATACGTGTTTGCGTGGTAACCGCGGCCCGGCAAGATAAGTTATAATAAGTTCAATATGATCCAGAGAAATTGTCAATATTCAATTTTCCGTAAAATAATTGAATTCAATAAATTATAACTAATTTTAGAACAAAAGTGTTTGCGTATTTTTGTGCCCCCGAAGGAACGGGGACGGTATTAAGTAGCCTTTAGGGTGAAAAGTTTATTGTCGGTTTGTGTTTGAGCATGAATGTTTCCATTTATTTCCAATACGGTTAGACAGATTTGATTGCAGTTTTCAAAATTTCAAATTATTTATTTGTCAAACATTGGTAAAGTTTACGTGATATACCTGCGATGTTTCTTGTAATGCACTACACTACTCGTAGATGCAAATCATTGCTATACTTATAATTAATTTAAATAGACGGCAGATTTAAAATTTCTAGTTTAAGGTCATTCACAAATTTGTGCGCTGCTAAGTGAGTCCAATTTGTATGTAGGTAGATACGTACCTATTTATACCAAAAAACCGGCCGAGTGCGAGTCGGACTCGCACACGAAGGGTTCCGTACCATTATCTATAAAAACGGTCACCCATCCAAGTACTGACCCCGCCCGACGTTGCTTAACTTCGGTCATAAGTCACGTTTGTTGTATGGGAGCCCCACTTAAATCTTTATTTTATTCTGTTTTTAGTATTTGTTGTTATAGCGGCAACAGAAATAGATCATCTGTAAAAATTTCAGCTGTCTAGCTATCACAGATCACGAGATACAGCCTGGTGACAGACGGACGGACGGACGGACGGACAGCGGAGTCTTAGTAACAGGGTCCCGTTTTACCCTTTGGGTACGGAACCCTAAAAACAAGAGTTGTACCTATTTACATGTTTGCGTTGTTTGTTTCTATATTAAATAACGCTCCACCCACACGTTCAGCGGGTGTTATATTCTTAGTTGAATCGCTACTATTGCCACTAACAAGGTTGTTGGGGATTTTTCGAATAACAACATACGAGCTGAAAGAACACAGAACTTTAACAAGTTTTGCTCATTTTGCTTAGTTAGAACAAACTCTGCAATGTTGAACC
This sequence comes from Cydia splendana, assembly GCF_910591565.1. Classification (NCBI taxonomy): domain Eukaryota; kingdom Metazoa; phylum Arthropoda; class Insecta; order Lepidoptera; family Tortricidae; genus Cydia; species Cydia splendana. Next base: position 8,498,082 of record NC_085980.1, on the reverse strand, counting down.
GATTTTGATGCGGTTGGCATTACAGAGAGAGAGATTATTATTTATGCATATGCATAATTAATTAATTATATTATTAGGAATTAATCAAAAATTTTCATGAAGGGTCTCAGATACTTTTTAGGGCTTGAGTGCCTTAGAGAGTACCTAAACATCGTTAGGAAATCGGACTTGTCCCAATAATGCCTTAGTTTCCCCAGAGTATTGGAAGGTCAGGTGGCAGTCGATTTTGCAAAAATACTAGTGCCTACATCCCGAAGTGAAACGTGGAAAAATGCCAGGCCAACACTACAAATAGGAGAAGGTAAATAAATGTGCAAGTTGCAAAAAGTTTCCAATTCTAAAAAAGAAAAGAAAAGTTCTAGGAATTTTCATGAATATTTCACAGGATTCAAGGGAAGCTTTCATTATATAAATTAAAAATTTCGAGTTAACAAATACGAGAAGGGTCCGAAATTTTTCCATGTGGAAATTTCGCAATTTAGGAAACTTTCCGACGGCAAATGAGTAGTTAGGACGTTGTTGATGACTCTATTGTTTATTTGATAATAAACAAGACCGAAGTGATCGCATAAGTGTACCGTGAACAAAGTTTTCTAACGGTACACTAAAAAGAGCTTAAGATAACCTATAACCATAATGGCCGTGTGTCACGGAGGTGCTATGATATGATAGAGCAAAAGGTGATATGATAGAGCAAAAGGCGTAATGATGCAAATATACCACAATAGTGAAACAACCACGCGAGTAACTCAACGGTATTCATTTCAGTTTCTGTTTATATTCGTTTGTGAAAGTTTTTGTGTTTTCTCAGATCTATTTCGTGGTTATAGCTAACTTTGTAGCTCTTATGTACCTATCGTTTGATTTTATAAGGAAATATGGATCTAATATGAAGAAATAAAAAAACTTAGAGCTTGCAATACAAACAACGATATTTTTGAAAATAGGTATAGATTAATTATACGGCCTATTTAATTTTGGCCGTGACCCTGATCTGTGGAACCAGAGAACGACCTGCCCCATTACATTTTTTTGCGTCATAAAAATTTGTTTCCTACTTTTTCCTAATCAGAATACCGAATATTAGTGTCCGACCGAAACATGTTTTTTTGCCGAAACCGAAACCGAAACCGAATGTTCGGCTTTGGGTCTAGTTTCGGCCGAAACCGAAACCGAAACCGAAACTTTTGTAGACTTGTTAACATCGTTGAAAAATGTCATAATACCGCTTTTACACACATTATGGGGCTGTCAACACCCAATGTCCTTGAAATAGATGTTACTTAAGCAGTTTTTTAAGAAAATTACTAGAGTTAGACCAAGATAATTCTGCAACGATTTTGATACCACACACAGTGCAAGTATTATTTTAAACGTCAAAACTTCTATGAAATTATGACGTATAAATAACATTTGCACTAGTTACACTGCGTATGCTATCAAAATCATTGCAGAATTATCTTAGTCTAACTCTATTCATTCACCAGTCAAGCTAACGTGTAGATACAGGGTCAACCAAAAAACCAACCAAAAACGCGAGCGCAGCGAGCGCGAAATTTTTTGTTGACAATATCGCAAGGCCGGGTACCGATCTTCACCTGGGCCTAAAAGTCCGTAGTGCCCCAGTGAGGCGAACTTTCATGCGAAGTCAAAGCCGTGCTTCAGGCTTCAGCACAGACTCCAACCAATGTCCATTGTATTAAAAAGCGAGACCGCAGGCCGAGCATGGCGCAGCGAGGCCAAAGGCTAAGCTGAAGTAGAGGACATGTGGAACACAAACCAATGGTAAATTGAGGTAAACAGTGAGGCTAAGGTCGAGCATTCGTATGAAAAACTGTACTGGGGTATTTTCTTCGTTTTAATCAATATTCAGCTGTTCAGCCTCGCAAAATATTAACTTTTGAGAAAATCAACATTGCGACACTAGTTGAGCGTAGCCTTTAGCCTCGCTTAAAATTTGCCATTAGAGGTAGATAGGAAAATGACTGAATAAGTGAGTGAATAAGAGCGAAAAAGACTTCGTTCGACGAGTCGAGGCCCGAGGGCCGAGCTGATACTCGGCCAACGCCTGAAGATTGAAATTAAAAACGCAAACTTATAGATGGTCAAGCAAATCTTGTCAGTAGAAAAAGGCGCGAAATTCAAATTTTCTATGAAGCGATATCCCTTCGCGCCTACATTTTTCAAATTTGCCGCCTTTTTCTACTGACAAGATCTGCTTGACCAACTAGATTTCCCTGTACTGAATTTCGTAACATTTCTTAAATTTCGGCCCGGCCGAAAGGTTCGGCCGTTTTTTGGCCGAAACCGAAACTACAGCCGAAACATGAAATTTTGGCCGAAACTGGCCGAAACCGAAACCGAAACCGAACCTTCGGTCGGACACTACCGAATATGCCCTTAAGAGCCAACGGGAGTGGTCATTTCTCCATACAAACGTACTCCTCGTTTTCCTCCGTGGTTTTTGAAGCTAGAGCTATGATTTTTTCAACACAGATTAATATTGTCAATATCTGTGTCGGACCGTTTTGCTTTTTTTGATATTTTTGTTTTTTAAGGCGCTAGAGCCCTTCAAAAATGGCCTAATTGAATATGCCGCAATGAGAGGCGTGGCATTCAAAACTGATATCAATTAGCCAAAAAAGCAAAACGGTCCGACACAGACAATTTCATAATCATTTAGATTTCCAAATTTGGTTACGATTGGTTAAGTTTTGGAGGAGGAAACAGAGGAGTACGAAACCTCGATTTTTGATATTTTTACGCAGGATTTTTCGCCTTGTCCTTATCGCACTACTTTTAGGTGCCGCTTCCGTTAGCGAGACGGGTATATTTACCTAAAATATTTAAAACTCAGCTCCTGTTTCGTCTTAATTAAACGGATCCATCCACTATTTTTGTTACGCTCTATATACTTAAATCGTATAATAAACAGCATGGTCACCTTATGAACGATATCATTCATAATGTAGGTAGGTAAGAGTATACCTACTAGGTATGTAATTTTGCAGCTCGCTGTGCATGTTACGTAATGTCAATTAGAAACACCTATATTTCTAAAACAATCTCCTTAATTAAAACCCCATTTCCTATGCAATTGCTAGTTGATTGACTGCCTTTTCCAAAAAATAGAAACAGCTTAAAGTATTTTTGCTCAATTATTGTAAATTGAGGCTTTTATCTACTAGTGTAGAACTGAAATTCGTTTGAACTTTTTCAGTAGGATGGCTTTAAATTATGTTCTTGGATTTTATTCTAGGAATTCCCGAAACTTCCAAATGCAAGCATGTTTTTATTAAGCCTCGAATATGTTAGAAATCGCATATTCGCGATTCGGAGTACGATGGAGCGCTACGAGCGAAGCATCATGGAGCGCAACGGAGCACTTTGGCACAATATGACGCAACTCCGTGGAGCGCTTAGTCACGGAGCGATTTGGAGCGCAATGTCAGGAGCACGATGGAACGCCACGGAGTATTTTGCCACAATAATGCAATGCAACTTCGTGGAGTTCGCTTCGCTCCGTGACTGAGCGCTCCACGGTGCCATGGAGTGTCACGGAGCACGTTGGAGTGTCATGGAGCACTTTGGCGCAGTATGGTGCAATTCCGTGGAGCGCTCAGTCACGGAGCGACTCGGAGCGCGATGGAGCGCCACGAAGCTCGATGGAGCGTCACGGAGCACTTTGGCGCAATAACTCCGTGGAGCACTACGGAGCGCACCGGCGTCTTGTGCCGACATGCTCTTGGCCAGTTTTGAGCTCTAGTCACTTCTGTAGTTATTCTAGTTCGTCGCATTTGCAACAAAAACGAGGACTATGATTTTGGATTCACAGTCTACATTATTTACTCATCTGTGGTACTAATATTTTTATACGAATTTTCCCTCATATGTTAAATTAGATAAATAATGGCAGAGATTTGTTTCTATACGAACCGTTTCACTTACGGCTTATCTAGTAAATATGGATTTATGCATTTGTTTCTCAGTAGGGGATAAAATTAGCAGGTAAAATTACAAGGTTAAGGTTCCTGAAGGTCAAAAAACGGAAAAACGCTATACGAGCATTCCATGAAATAGGGTATTATACTGTATTTAAAATAAATTATTTTACACCATGCATAAAATAAAGCACCTGATAATTATTAGAAAAACAGAGATAGGAGTTATTTTTAAACACAAGTTCTATTTAATAAATCGGATAGAAATATAAAAAGTAGGTGAGTTGACCGTGACGTCACGATGTAAAGTTCCATATAAATTTCATATTAACAAATCGTTTTGACAGTGCTAAAAAAGTAACTGATTTGACTAGTTGGAGAATACCCTATTGTCTACCGTTTGTCCCATACAAACGCGAATTTTCTGAAGATTTGCAGGTATAGTAGTTGTAACACACTATCGCACCGCACCAAGGCCATTGTCGACGCACCCATAAGTAAGAGCGAGAAAGAGATATCGCTTTCTCGCTCTTACTTATCGGTGCGTCGCACAATGACCTTGGTGCGGTGCGATAGTGTGTTACGGCCTTAAGAGTTTCCTTTTCTAAAGCCCCCTCCAGACTATGCGCGTGAATCGCGGGCGAAGCCGCGAACGCGAGTGTGGACTGTGGAGTCGATTTCGCTGTCTGCGAAAATCGACTCCACACTTGCGTTCGCGGCTTCGCCCGCGATTCCCGCTAATAGTCTGGAGGGGGCTTATGACAAATGGTCAAAAATATGCACAGAAAAATAATCGCCTGCTTTAAATGCCGAAAAAAAAGTCGCAACACTGGAAATAAAATGCGTTTGTGCGGTACAGCCCGTGGAATGCTCCTATATTCAAAAACGCTTGACAAAAATAGCAACGCTATTATCAGACACAGAACACGATAGTAGTAATCGAAACACTCATAATTAACTTTTAATGCTGCTAATAGTCGGCAGCATGCAGTCGCATTACAGCAGGAAACGTCCTGCAGTAATGCAGTCGGCAGAATTACTGCAATAGTACCTATTGCAGCGGGACAATACTGCCAACTGCATTGAGAGAAAGAAAATACATTCATTTAAAGGCCCCAGTACACAATGGGCCATCGCCGGCCACTCCAAGGAACGCAGCCATGCGGTAGAATGAGATAGCAATATCACTTGCTCCCTCTAACGCATAAATGCGTCCCTTGCAGTGGCCGGCGACGGCCCATTGTGTACTAGGGGCTTAACATGTCGCGCCATGGTCGCGCCACAATACTGCACCTGTAATGCTAAGGGCTTACCGCGAACCACGTTCGACGTGTTGCCTTTCTGTCGCACTTGTATATTCGTACGTAAGTGTGACAGGGAGGCAACACGTCGAACCCTCTGGATAATCTGAATTCGAACGGGACCTTAAGCGTGTGCAGTGCATCGCTTTACCCGCGCTACCCTAGACTGCGATACATTATTTGTTGATAATGAATAAATTTAAAAACGTTTTGCAGTACCTAGTTAATATTTTGCGTAGGTATTTGTTTGTTGTACAATTTCGAATGCGAAATAATTATGTGCCTATTTTCTTTGTTTTTTTTTTCGAGTGGAAAATGTTACCTTAAAAATTACCTAGGTATCAAAAATTCAAAGCATACCTGAAGGCTCGGCGGTGAGGCACTTATTGAGGCCAGGCAAAAGGGCCTCTGAAAATATTCAGAGTTAGGTACCTACCCATTTTCCTTGAATGGGTTCACCTGTAGGAATAGATATTGAAATTGGATGAGGTCTCGCACACACACAAAACACAACAATACGTCCTAGCTGTTTAGCTACTTAGGGAGAGTCCGGAAGACTATTTTATTAAACAAGTGCAAAAATCATTATTATATTCACACTTCAATGTCATCTTTCGACCTATTCGGATAAGACACATGTATGAAGAAGAAATATCCACACCTGGGCAAGCTTCCCGGACTTCCCTGCTCATTTACCTCAGTGTATAGAATTTTAAGTCATTCATAATAAATTTATTTCGCCTCTTTAAATTGCGTGACTTATCTGTAAACTAATTTGTACAAAAGGCGAACTTAATGTCAGAAGGCATTCTATACCAGTTAACTCTCGGGCCAATCAGAGATCAAACAGTAACAGGTGCGGGAAATATTCAGAAATAGTATTTATAAAATAAATATTTATAAAAAAAACTGTGTCACAGACGTCACAGTCCGTATCACCTCAATTCGGCCCTCGAAGGTCCTCAAAATTAAAACAACAGTCGCAATGAAATTAATTTTCATGCAAATTAAATAAAAGCCGATCGACGGGTTAAGAAATACGTGAATGACTAAATTTAGAATTCAATTTTGTAGGTAATTTGATTGGTACCTGTTCCTTATATTTTTTGGTGTTTTTCATCTATCTAGGAACTTATAATAGGATCGCCTTCCCGGATGCATTTTAGAGGCAGAATTTACTTAGCTAAGTACCTAAAGTTACGAGTAGACCAAGAAAAGTCAGCAGCGATTTTGATAGCCCACATTTGCAAGTGTTGTTTTAAACGTCATCTTTTATGAAATTATGACGTATAAATAACACTTGCACTGCGTGGGCTATCAAAATCGCTGCAGACTTTTCTTGGTCTAACTCTACCTAACCTAATACCTACCTAATATAATAAAATATTTAATTTTTGTATATTACACTCAACAATAAAATTATATGGAAAATTTTGAGTCACGCTTCTTTAAGAGGGTAGCAGACAAAGTAAGGTTGCACTGCTAGTTAAATGCGTATTTAAGTATACCTAGTATTAACAGTGTCCTTCAAGCTAGGTATTAATTAGCGATCTATTCAGTCTCGTCATAATCAAGGGAATGATTACAAGCTATCACTGGGGATCTTTGGCGCCTCCAGAGAGTTAGGTGAGTGGAAGCGCTGATATACCTAGTTGACAAATTGAATAGGTATCTGGGAGTTTTCAGAAAAAATGATAAAAAATTTTTTTAGTAAGCCATCAACTTTTGGGTTATTTAGACCACAGAATAAATAATAGTACTATATAAGTACAGAAGACTCACTCTCTAACAAAGCGCGTCTGTTACGATCAGGACAGATATGGCTGCTAGGTGACGATAGCGCCACGCGCGGCTTATGGCTAGCCACCAAAATTGGTGTGGAACAGATGTACTTTTAGCTACCTGTAGCAAAGCGACGAAATCGCGGAGTGAGCCACGCCTATTTAGACTCAGAATCACGAGTACCTACTATTGAATGAGACAAAGCAAAAAGAGTCCCCAGATTTTCAAACAATTTTTGGGTGTCAGTGGTGTGACGGTCCAAACAAAATGGACCTACTTATGTGAAAATGCGTCACAAAACTGTCATTTTTTTTAACACATTTTTTTTCTTTTAAATCAATAGGTAGTCCTCGTGATTCTGAGTAGAAATAACCCAAAAGTCAACGGATTTTCGAAAAAAAAATAGGTACACTTTTAAGTGAAAATGCCCACCTATTGCTGATTAAAATTTTCACGATTTTACTTAATAACCAATTACCTAGTAAAATTCTGAACGTAACCTTCACATCCCCCAGTTGGATCCAAGCTACCCTCCCGATCAAATACGGCGGTCTTGGTATCCGTTTGACGAGCAGTTTAGCTCT